>NC_044350.1:7731353-8031353 GCF_007364275.1 Archocentrus centrarchus
GGGTTGAAGGAGTAGGGAGTTATTTGGATTATACTTATATGTGGTTAGTTGACAATTATGTTGTATGGGAATAGAACATTAGCTTGAGACTCACCATTACAATCCACACTATATACAGACCACCCACTCAGACCTTCAGCAGATGTTTGGGGGATTAAAAAAAAAAAAAATCCTCACTTTGCTTAATTTTGTCACATTATAAACCCTGTCAAAACCTTCTTACTGCCTGTTCTCTCTCTCGGTGACAGTTTCACAGGGGTTAAGGCTTAAGATGTTCATAAAGTGCTCTGTATGACGATCAAATCCTCCACAAGTGAATGCAGAAAAAAATGATTTGACACGAGTCATTTCTTGTCACACAGTCAAGTGCTACTGCCATACAGTAGATCTCACTACAGCCCTAAGATTTTTCCTAAAATTGATCTAATTATTCTGTCAAGGTTAGCACAGATAAGGCTACATTTAATCAACCAGCACTGAGCTGAATCGAGAAAACAAACTTCAAAAACACTGAAATATATATATGACATCATTCCACATACCCTAATTTAGTCACATTGTGATATGCTTTTAGTTTTTGATTAGACTAGGCTCACACAGTCTTAATGCTAGCAACTTTAAAGTTTTCAAACCAAGGTTTAGTTTTGATATTAAACATTTAGGCACTCCTGTCTGCTACAACGTTGCGCTACAGTTCATGGCCCACTTCATTTTTATCAAATATGAAAAATACAAATGACTGTGACATTAAAGGCAGATGAGGACTGAAACATGTTTATATAATTTACAAACACACATTCACTGGCATGTAATACGTTTCAAATGACATGAGCTCATAACTACTTTGTATATCACATGGTTAATGAGCAATAAATTACCTCTTTAATATAACAGTTCTTTATATCTTAGAAGATACAAAATAGTACTTTACAGTTGTATATATTCTGTAAAAAAGTATATCTCGACAGACTTTCAGGGTTATTGGGAAGGAGCTTTCTGCTTATGTTGGACCAGAAATATTTATATATGAAGTATGACCATATTGGTATTAGATGCTCTGCAAGTCAGCACCAGTGTACATCCACATAAAACACTGGGGTTGATATTGGCAAAAAAATAAAAATAAAAAAAAAAAAAATCAGATATAACACAGGAGGTTGCCCAGGCTTTTTCAAACTGTACAGCTACAGTTTGTCATTTGCTTCAGTCTCTTTCTGCTGAGGTTGTCGTGTTTTTCTATGCTGTTGAGGTCACATTATATCAACTTGTGTATGTGTGTAATTGTGTAATTATACTGCTCAAAAGAATTAAGGGAACACTTGAACAATTTTTAACTCAGATTTTTGTGTGATTGTGAATCCAGCTCTCAGAGGGTTGATGATTTTGGTTCGCACGAACTGTTGCGTCATTTTCTTCTCAACAAATTACACAGTGCAAAAAGAATCATTAAATATTTTCCATTTGAATATGTAATTCATCGAGATACAATGTGTGATTTAAGTGTTCACTTTGTTTTTTGAGTAGTACACACAAGTCCATGTGAAGCGACAGAGTTTCTGCATATGCAATGCATTGATGTGTGCATGTGTGTCTGCTGCTTCAGACCAAGGTGCCTGGGTCAGCACTGGGTTCCTTTGGAGTTACCTCTTGCATCTGTGGCTCAGAAGTATCCTGATAGAGAGAGAACTCCATTGACCTGTGGGGGAGGTAAAACAAATCAATACTGCACTCCAAAAATGAAACCAAAATGCAAGAAGCACGCAGTAAAACTGCTGAGAAAATTAATTTTCCTGGAGCAAAAAGTGTGACTCATGGCAAGATCATAAAAGCACTTGGAGAGGGCCATCCTTGGAAGCAAGCAGGAACAACCGGTGTGTTGGCATGAGGCAGCCAGCAGCAGGAGATAATGCTGACCAAGCCCCCAAAATAAATAATAAAAACAAAATAACACAGCCTCAATTGTAAAAGAGGATGACAGATGGATTGGTTGGGGCCAGAGTAAGAATAATGGCACTAGCATTGCTGCCAACATCCAAGTAGAGAGACAAATTAATATCTGTAATACACAGATTTCACTAATGCATCCATACAATACATAACCACAAAAACGCTTAAAATAAATCCACTGAAATCATATAGAAAGAACAGTGTCCTTAAAAAAGTGTAATTATTTTCCTGATGTTAAAACAAGATTCCAAATGGAAATACATGTTTAAAAATACTGACCTTCCATGCAGTGGGTGACCATGGAAACTGGCTGACTGGGGTATCTGAGGCCTTTGAAGGTTGGTTGGTTCACCTTGAACAGACTGGGCTTGGTGCACCAGTGGGTGGGGGTGTGAAAGACGTGAGATCCCTGCCTCATGGCCCTTTGAGGCAGCAGTAGGATAGCCAAGAGCATTCCTCAGATACCAGTCCCTAAGTCCCTCCAGAGCCAGGGCTTTATGTAAGCTTCTTGTTGAGTCTTCTGGAGTAGGAAGTGAGAACTGTGGGGGTCTGCGGTTGAAGGAGGGACCAGATAACTCTGTCTGGTAAGGGTGCAGGTTGGGAATGGATGATGTGGTGGTCCCAGAGATAGGAAGGGGGGACTCATACGCTGATAGTAGGATTGCATCTTGGGGATGTTGCTGCAAAGGAATAAAGGGCCCACAAGATTTGGTTCTGGTGACTTTGACCCTGCGAAGTTCAGCTTGGGATCCTCTTAGGACCATGGGACTGTAAGGAGGTGCAGCACTAGGGAGGTGAACCTGGGAATGGGAAAATCCATTGGCATGGGGAGGCACTGCTGCAGTGGAGGAGCGAGGGGAGGACATGTCTTGCCAGATCCTGCCTGTGGACTGATACAGATGTTGCTGTACTTGCATCCTCTGCTGTTTTCCCCAGATATAGTCCATCAAAAGTTCATTGTAGCCACCACTTGCTCCCCTGCCACCCACAGACAGACGCATTTTGACTTGCTCCACAGAGCTGTCCACATGTCCCTCTGGGCTTCCCAAGTGAATGTGCCGCAGTTTTCCATCCGTCAGTGTCTCTGAACTCTTGTAGGGCCCTCCTCTCTGGGGCATGCCGTTTCTAGGGGCTGGGTCGTCTGGAAGGCTTGATCTGTCCAGCAGGGCCTCAGAGCTGTTGCTGCGTCTGGCTCGGGAGCTGTACGGGCAGCTGCGGCGGTCAGAGGAAGAGCCTTCTGGAGCCAGTGGGATCATATATGGCACATCCAGGCTTCCAGACCACTGCTTCAACCCATTACCACCCGATGCATCGGACCTAAGACAGCAATGAACAAAGCAGCAGCGCATAATAGGAAAGGAAACGAAGGGACTGTGGATACAAGAGTGAATGACAGCAGCTTTAAGCTAAACCGTGTAATTGCATTTCACAGAAAAATTACTTAAGAAGGGACCATTTTTATGCCTAAAGTCCAAAGAAGTAAAACCTTTGCTGGTAGCTAAATTTGACACTAATCGCTGTTACAGCTTGAACTGTCTGCATTCAGCTAAGTCATTAAGCCATTTCCAACCATACAGTTATCACAGTGGGAGGGAGCCGTGCTGCATCAGACAGAAGCAGCCCAGCATCACAGATTACCTGACGTGAACGCTGATGGGAGCAGTTCGAGCCAACATAGGAGTTGCTGGAACACTTCTGCCTTCAACATTAGAAGCACTTCTAGGTAAAGAATGAGTTGGGCTGTGCAAAGGATCACATGATGCATTTAAACACTTATAACCCACAGTCCTGATTATGTGTGTGTACTTATATGTACAGATAGACCAGGCAGGCCAAACAGGGTCACTTTAAGATACAAACCTAACAGAGCTCGTGACAGAGTTACGCCGTGTCCTCATCTCGTAGTAAATCTCCACTGGGGATAGCTTCCTGCTGAGTCTGTGCTCAGGGCTGCCTGCAGTGAGCCGTGGCTGAGACAGAGATCGCTGGTCAGCAGCCACACTGGGTGAAGACTCTTTAGGAGGAAGAAAAATTAATTATCTTTCAATGTAAACTCTGCAATGACTGCTAACTTTCATTAAAAGCATTAAAAGTGAAAAACTATGTGCTATTTTAGGTATATGGCATTAATAAGACTGCGTAGTCTCATTTTAAGAGTAACGTTAGCCAATACATTTAACTATTTCTACTCACTATTCTTGTTCAGTGTGTTGTGAATATGGATACACGTTGACTCACCATTGTCATGGGATGTTGAATCTGACATGGAGCTGGTACTCTCTGACATGACTGTGTCCTCTGGAAGACAACAAATTATTTAGGTCATAAACAAATCACCATGACATCTGAGATCTTAGCTAAACAAACGTGCAAAGATGAAGTTTTCAGTATCATAAAATTATTGTGTAGCTTGTTTTTTAATTTCTTTTAAATTTTGTGCAGGTGTGGTTGCAGTGGTATTGTACCTGTGTGACAGCCCCGATGGACTGTTCTTTTGCTATTTGGAACATTTCGGTCGGACTCTGAGTGTCTGTATAGAGCACCCGTGAAGATGGCTTTCATCTGCTTTCTTTGGGCAGCCTCATCCTGCAGCCAGGGAAAGTCAGCCATGTTAGACCACAAGTATACACACAGCAGTACAACTGCTGTGTAAACACAATTGATATTCAAGGTGTTGACTTACCTCTGCCTTGGAGATGGGCGCTAGGCCAGCTCTCCGCTGCACCAGTGGGGGTTTCTCTCCCGTTTCCAATGGAAAAGCACGTGGCAACTTCCCAGTCAGCTCCTATAGAGGACATCGATTAGCCTCGAGCAACTAAAATCCTTCTCACTAGCCAGCGAGGGCCAAACTGTTACATAAAGTGATAACCGTTTAATGGATTACTTTAAGTCGCTGTAAAAATCACTCTTGAAATGGTCGTCTGCACTAGATATGCCGGCAATAATGTGACTGCGTCTAAGATTTACCACTAAAGCAGAACTCTGCAGATAAAAAGTGCTTCACATGTCTAAGTAAGCTACGCTAACAATACAGCAGATGACTTATGAATCCATAAATAGGCACAGAGATGGAATGAGTCACCATCCAGCTGAAAACAGGGATGTGTTAAACAGCTGTTCAAGAAAAGCTGAGGCAGCTGCGGATTCATTTACATGCGCTGAAAGGCTCTCAGAAGCAATCAAGCAAAGATTAATATGCAGCCCATTGTGTCTTCAAAAAAATATCTTATTCTCAACAAGTCGTTAGCTGCATTTGGGCTCTGAGGTTCACATTTATTTTAATCTTTACAGAAAACTTAAATATGCGGTTAAGCCATACTACAGCTATCATCTAATCACTTGACGTGTATGGAGGGAGAATGTCTGTATGCTGAACCGTGTGTGCGTCAAAGAAGGAGTGAGAGCAACTCACAGCTTCCTGCAAACACACTTGTTTGAGCTCCCCCACTCTGGCATTGAGGAGAGCCTCCAGGGCCTGCTTCCTCTCCTGCAGAGCTGCGACCCTCTCAGCCTGCAGCTTGCCATCCTGGCAGCCTTGAACATCTAGGAGGCACAAAACATGTAAGTCACAGACAGTAAGATTCAGATGTAGACTCAAAGAAACTTACTACTGGAAGTGATTTAATTAAAAACGCAGTCTTTAGGCTGTGTTTGTTCTGTATCACAGTTTCGTGTTTTTGATGGGGTCTGTTCTCAGTTACTGAGTGTTCTGATAAGATTATCCAGCAGCTGTACTGGCAGCATGTGAACAAAAGGTCTTCACAAAGGCAGATGTTTTTTCAGCTGGCAGTTCCCTAGAAAAAAAAACTGTCAGGAAACAAAACAAGCTGACTGGTTTCCCAGGCCTTTTCAGGCTTGTCCTGCCACAGAAGCAACTTTACACTGTGAGAGATCATTATTACTCACCAGGAGCCCCCAAACCCATGGATGTAATCAGATGTCCTTTGACCTCCATGTGATGTAATTCTGGGGACTTTACAACTCACGCTCTCAGCCACGCCCTCACCTGATGAAGAGAGATGGAGGTTTAAAATGCAGCAGCCACATATATTGAGCTGTCGATGTCTTCTTCTCTCTGACCTTGCAGCTCTGTGTTATCTGGATATACAGTATATACACTAACAAATGTATTAGACCACCTGTCATAAAAACAAGAAGACAAATATTTTAGAAATCTGTCAAAAACTTCACTTTATTTTTTATACTTAAATTTGAGCCGGCACGCTGGGCCTCTCCGAGAAGTCAGAAATGAAAAGCATAACATTCAACCACTAAAACGAATTTGTCTTTTCAGGAATGCAAGAAAATAACTATAATTTGGCATCTTCTTGGCTTCACTGTTTTTTGTAAAACTAAATGAAAATTCATAATTACATCTTAGCATTAAAATATCATTTTGATTAAAGAGCTTCTACATATTGGTGAATTACAGAAACAAAAAAAACAAATGACTGATATTTTCACGTGTTAATTTAGAGCAGCAGTGGCATAAACCTTTCACTGGGTGGTGATGCAATAAATTTTTTAAGCACTGTAGGCAGCAGTAGAAAAACCGATCAGCCACAACATTAAAACCAGGGACAGGTGAAGTAAATAAAACTGAAGAGAATCTTCAATGTTACAGGTCAGCGTTCTGTTATTAAACCTTACATCCTGGCATTTATTCATTCATTCAGTACAACAACAACAAAATTGCTCAATTAATTGCTCAGTGACAACTCAAGCGACAAAACCCAGTATTCAAACTCCTCATATCCAAGTATGGGACGGGTGGGGCCACTGTACCCTGAACCAAAGAATCCCCTCCTAATGTACCCATGTAAAACACTGCTGGACACCCCCACAGGGGTGCCTTACCAAGTCACAGAGGGTGACGTACACAATATTCAGCAGGTTGTAGCTGACTGTTGTGGAGAAAAAAAAGTCTTAGATCAGATGATGCAAGTTCCATCAGGGGGAGCTGCTGCCCCTCTGCTCAGGGATTTAAAAACTGAACCCAAGAGAAGACTAATTATATGAGTTAACCATTGCAAGGTCAGACTCACTCATGGGCTAATATTTACTCAGAAAGGTGAAAATCAAACTGTAATAAAGACAGCGGAAGATGGCAACAATTTAACTGAAATCACTATAAACCCAAACAGTGAAAATGTAGAATTGAACGAGTCCTAGAGCACATTTTGAAAATAAGTTCAGCTAAAGTCCAAACGCAATGTGCAGATTCTGAACGTGAGTAATACTCTAAATACTCCAAAATTAGCCTATGGACGCAATTAGGAGCCAATTAATTTGCAAAGAAAAAGGAAAAATGAGACAGGATAAGTAGCATTAATAATGTATGGACAGATACAGAGCCAGAAATCTAATCCCTGTGTGTTTCATGCCTTAGAAGCTCAACAGCCACAGTTGGGGGGGGGAGAGCCAGAAGCAAAGTGGAATAAGTAACAAAGGCACCAAAAAATGAAATCAGTGGCATTTCCTCTAACCGACTGTCATAAATATGAAGGTTTACAGAAAATTCACTCTCCAGAATTACCTTCATGTCACTTTAAAATCTTTACATATCATCATCTATTGTATCTATTGAGAATAAAATATAAAAGAGAATAAAGAGAAATGTACTTTTTTCACTAACTGTAGCAGATGACCAATGGTTCATATACACTTTCCCCACATAATGGACGTTCATTACAAACGAAGCCTCTTCCCTAATGCCCAACAGAGACTTGACATCCAAAAATAGCGACTGCGTTTTCTGCCAAAAGCCTCTCGCCCGTCGTTGCTCACAAATCGCTGCCGTAAATAAGCATCCTCCTGTCTTCCTGCCAGTCGAGTAAATCATAAAATGGCTCCATTCAGCCCACAAATCTAGGTGGAAGGCCTCGAGGGCTGGATCAAAATTACCATTTCCAAGGATTGCTCCTGCCAATGTCCCATCTTTCAAAAGCAACATTTATCTATCAGTTAGCCCGAGCAGCTGTCTCAAAGCTCTGCTCGGCTTTTTGCTTTTTACAGGCCAGAAACATTCGTGTTTCTGTTTTCCTGACTCAAACACCATAAACAATGAAGCTCACTTTCTGTGAAGACATACTTGAAATACTTCCAGAGTTTGCGTTGGCTCCTGTTCTGGAAGTGAACCAGTAAGTGCTGTTTGCTCCTGTACATGTGAAAACCCCCAGAGTGCTTGACCTCCCATTGACAGACAAACAGGAGCCTTTCACACAAGCAAGTGGCAGAGTAACAGCCTGTGTTCAGACAAAAAAGCTCATCACATGAATCCTGTTACACAAAACTGGGTTCATGATGATTAAATTTTCAGTTAATCTAATATACTGAGTGGGATTTTTCACCTGGGAGTGTACAATGCAGTGTCATGTCTGTTCTTTGTCGAACAGCAGAGCGGTAAACCCGCTGAGAGAAGCAGTCGAGAGGAGACGGAGACATTTGGTATTCATCTGGACTGTCACTGTGCAGCTGGAGCCAAAACGCTGCTGTGCCCTTAAGAATGGCTTTGTCTAGCAACCGAAACATTTCCTAGGAAATTCAGTGCAATCCTCTTTTTTTTTTCTTCTTACAAAGTAAAATGTGCTCATTGTCTTATCATAAAACTAATAATCCGACAAACACTGGGTGAATATCAATGATTCATCTTTGCTACTGTAACATTACATCTTACACCTTTTTTATAGTCTTACAGTGAAGTAGTAACACATTCTTCCTCTTACAAAGCTAAAGTTCAATACCTTAGCAGCTAGCAGTTTATATCCATGTCCGTCCAAAACCATTTAATTATGTACTGAAGAAGGAATTTAATACCATATGAACTGGTGACACCAAACTAACGCGAACCAGTTCCCTGTTTCTGTTATGCTGGTGAATAAAATATGGTAGAAAACATTTTGATGACAAATTGAAGACCTCGATCAAAGTGAATGGACTGAAAAATGGGTTTGAAACCTTCAATATGCATTTTTTAAAATGTAATTACTTCACAAATGAATAATTTTCTAAATTGTCTGGGTTGCTGCTTCAGAGTAACATCTTTGAACTGAATTTGAATGATTCAGTATTGCAATGGTCCATTTCTGTGTTTTGTGCTTGTTGGACAGTACCATTAGTTCTTTAGGACTTCACACCAGGCCACGGACTCACTAGTACATTTGTATTACTTTGAAATATCTTAAAACACTGTCCTGTACACTGTAACTTACTACATTCGGATGTGCCCCACCCGATGGCCACCTTGACCTTCAGGTGCAGAGGAAAACATTTCTACTGTCAGCCTGCTTGTCTTTTGGGTCAAAGTGGCCTATTATGGGAGGGTTAGACATAGCCAAGAAACACCTGGTAAATACCATGAACCCCCATGTGGGTCCATGGCTGGCTGTAGACTACTCCTTCAGGTAGTAATGGTGCAGTCTAACCACAAATGCAAAACACAGAATAATGAATAATTTTTATTTCAGTTTTCAAAAAACTGTTATTTGTGAAGGTTTGTTTGTTTTTTTTTGTTTGTTTTTTTAAATTGGACAATGTGACTTTCAAGCCAACTTTAAATTTAATTCCTTTTCTATCCATCCATCCATCCTATTACTGCTTATAAACTGGTTGTATTACGGTTGTGGGTGAGAGGTGGGGTTGCCATCACATCACATCCACACCTATGTCCAGTTTAGAATCACTGAGATCAGCTGGAGGTTTGCACCAGGAACCTTCTGTCTGTGAGGTGATGATGCTAACCACTTCACCACCGTGTCTCCCTTGATTCACTTTAATGATGCACATCGAGCAAGAACTTCAAAGCATTACATTCTGCTCTTCATAATTCTCTTTAGGGCAATATACACCATTAGCATCTAAAGGCAAAGTCACGGTCATAATTCATAGCGTTACAGCAATTCTCTAGAAAACACATCCTGACTACTCGATTACGCCTCCTGTCGCTATGGGCCTGGTGTGGAAGACTAGCATCAGTTTAAATATGTGAAACAAAATGAATCTATACAATACAGTGACTGCTTTTTTTTGTGCTAGATTTTACTGCTTTTTATTATCGCAAATTTTCCTGCTGTTCAACAAAGGTTAAACCTACAGTGCATCTTATTTAATGAAAGTGTTTGTAACTACAGAATCGGGGGGGGGGGGGGGGGGGGGGGGGCACTACAATCTCAACCACAACCTCTAACCACTCATCTCATCTCTGCATAGTGCAGAGTAAAAACACCATAGTAGTAATTTGTATGATAGACGCTAGAAAAAAGTAAAGCCTAACTGCACATTTAACAGATAGCACCCCTGAGGGGAATCAGCTGCATCGTTACTTGAAGTTAAGCAGCAACTTTGTAAACACTTGCTGTGCAGAGGTACAGGTGTGACAACACAGGACTGCAATACACTCCAGAGGGAGGCAAGTGGAAGATAGTAAATACACTAGTACAAATAGCATTTTTTTTTTTTTTAACTCTAAACCAGTGATTCTCAAATCCAGGCCTCGTGGCCCAGTGTCCTGCAGGTTTTAGATGTGTCCCTGATCCAACACACCTGAATCAAATATAGAAGTCATTAGCAGGACTGCATACTGAGGAGGTAATTCAGCCATTTGATTCAGGTGTGTTGGATCAGGGACACATCTACAGTGTATCACAAAAGTGAGTACACCCCTCACATTTCTGCAGATATTTAAGTATATCTTTTCCTGGGACAACACTGACAAAATGACACTTTGACACAATGAAAAGTCGTCTGTGTGCAGCTTATATAACAGTCTTCATGTAGAGCAACAATTCGTCTTTTAAGATCCTCAGAGAGTTCTTTGCCATGAGGTGCCATGTTAGAACTTTCAGTGACCAGTATGAGAGAGTGTGAGAGCTGTACTACAAAACTGAACACACCTGCACCCTATGCACACCGGAGACCTAGTAACACTAACGAGTCACATGACATTTTGGAGGGGAAATGACAAGCAGTGCTCAATTTGGACATTTACGGGTGTAGTCTCTTAGGGGTGTACTCACTTTTGTTGCCGCTGGTTTAGACATTAATGGCTGTATATTGAGTTATTTTGAGGGAAGAATAAATTTACACTGTTATATATACTCACTTTTGTGATACACTGTAAAGCCTGCAGGACACTGGGCCATGAGGCCTGGATTTGAGAATCACTGCTCTAAGCACTCAAAGCCCTTTTTACTACAAGGCACATTCACACACGATCATACACGATGCCTTTGAGGGCCTTCTAACCTCCACCTACGCAGGGTCACAGTATCTCGCCCAAAGACACTTTTGATATGCGTACTGAAAGAGCTCAGATTTGAACCGCCGACCTTCTGATTAACAGACAACAAGCTCTAACTCCTGAGCCACACCTGACCCCACAGAATCAGAGGAGATATAGATTTTAACACCACGGCGTCAAACACGTGTCGGCTTACCGTGCGTATGGGCTGTGGATGGCGGTACAGATAGCACAGAAGGAGCCACCTCGATTAAAACATGAGCCGTGCGATGAGAGTGAGCCGCTCCTGTGCAGCTCGTATCGCTCAAATGCAAATCAACGACGAGTTTAATATTCAAACCGGGCTGAACACCGAAGCCCGTACCGTAGCTCTGATCCTCCTGTGTCCACACAAGGAGCCATAATGCTCTCTCTTCAGCTTAGAAGTAATGCATATTAGATTGAAATATTCACAACCATGCTAAATTCCTACAGGCAACAGTTTTGTGTGTGGCCTCCCTTGATAAACACGATGCCTCTCGGCTCTAAAATAGATTCATTCTTTCTCTACTGTCAGCTTTCATGTGGCCCAAGAGTCCCAGGAACAGGAAACACTATTATGGAGAATTTATATAACACATATTCATGACTTATAACTGCATGTCTTGATATGGTGTAGTAGAAGCTTTGCAGTACTGCACAGCAGGTTTATTGCTCTCTTTCAAACAGGCTGCTGTGGGATAAAAGAACAGCTGAAACCTCACCTCCAGCTCACTACGGGCAGGTGTGACCAGCAGTCTTCATGTTAACTGTTGGTGTTGACACAGCTGCTGCTGTTGTCAACTTACACATGCTAACCAGTGCAGGGTTACAACTATACAGCTCCTGTTAGGCAAGCACGAGGATCCCACGCTAGTTCCCGAGCAGTCAAAATGCAGCAAAGTGCGCTGCAAACTGGAGCTCCCAATTAGCTGATAGTTATTGCAGAGCGGGACCTCACTGCTTTCAGTGGTTTACCATGACAGCACTTGTCCAGATCTAATGTCACATTGATGGTCTATAGCAGAACAGCAATGCAACTCCCTAACGTTGAATATCAAACTCCAAGGACACCGGAGACCCACTGGTAAGATTTGTTGGCGTGGATGGCAGTGGGAATGTAAAAAGAAGGGATGATTTAATTTATGATTCAACAAACAAGAGACTGGACATAGTCAGACATGTGGGTGATTGAGAGCAGATTTAGTGCTAAACTATCTCCACCTAAGCAACCCCCACAACTGTGGAGGGCTTATGCAAGGTCAGGTGCCCCTCCAGCCAACCTTGCACACCAATATGATCTTTTCTTTTGCGCTCTATATCCTTGAAATGCTGATTTATAATGCACGTTATCAGCACAAGGCAGGGCAGCTTAGCTGAGACTGACCAATAGTATAGCTCACCCTCTCTCCTCCCGGGACTTGACGCTCACCTTTGCACATATGACACAACTACCACAGGCAAAACAAATCAAACCCGGTGATTGCTATCCACCTGGATTCTTGGGGGGGGGGGTAGTAATAAAGAAAGGAATGTGACTCTAATGTCTGAGGGAATTACTGCTCTTTTTTCCTTTGCTCTGTAACACCTGGAGGGATTTCTTCTGTATGTCCAAAGCTGTTTTTATGCTCTGTGGCTTGCTGTAATCCACTTTTGTTGATTCTGGAAAGAGTTCAGCGCTTTTGTTTCGTTCAGACTTATGAAGTGCAGCCACGCCATTACATTCAATATATACACACAAAAGACCTTGATCTGATTCTTTTGTGTTTTGAAGAAATGCAGGCGAATTCTCTCGTCGATCTGTAGCACTACAGCCTCGTGATCACGCCTGGGACCTCCCTGCTTAAGCAACAAAACACTTTAGAAAAAAGCTAAACACATTTTAATTTTAAGTCCATGTTATATACTAGTAAAAATGGGTTTCCTGAAATGACTTCTGTTCTGTCAGTCCCGTACAACGGAACCAGATTTTCACATTGGTGTCAGCCCGTGTCTTAAGGGCATCATAAAAAATAATAGTCATCCTGATGGAACCAAATGGCAAAAATGCGATTGTGACGCGCCTATCTGGGTCGAGGCCCAATTCAGTGGAATCTGACTGAATTGTGCTGAAAACAGAATAAAAGCCAGAGGGAGTGCTTTATATTGTAGAAGGGTGTCATGCTCGGGTGAAAAGAAACACTAGCACGAGTGGTTTCATCTTAATCCCTGTGATCAAGATGAAACTGAGCATGAGAATGGTCTCCTAGCACAGCAACCCCTTGTTGTAAATGGCTCAGTGCTCCCAGCAAAAACAACTCTAAAATAGGAGCAATCAGCATAAAGCTACAAAGGAAAACCCTTTGGTGAAAACAGAGAGGTGTTTCCCAAAAAACACCAAAAGGTGGGCTATCATTGACTCACTGTAAAGGCACTGATTGCTCCGTACAACACATTTTGAAGAGCCCCCCCGATCCTGACGGAAAGGCATGCTCAGGAATCTGTTAATAATAGGGCTTAACGGTGCTGCATGTGACCGAGTATTAATAAATGAGAAGAGTGAAGCCAATAAGGCCCAGGAGACGTCAGTAACAAGATGCCTGGGTCTGTTTTGCTCCATAACAATGCAGCAACAGGGAGAAGTTATGTATTCCCAGGAAGCTTGACACACATTTTCACTCCTTTAAAGCTGCCGTTTGAATTCAGATGCGGCTGCAATTCTGGCATTTCCTACCCTTTTAATCAATGTGCCACACAAACAGTGTGTTTCTGTTTTCTGCCACAACGCATGCACAAATGCAAGGATCTCACTTCATGCAGTCCTTGCATTTATTGTACAGACATGTGATTTAGCTCAGGGTATGAAGAGGGGGAAAAAAAAAAAAAAAGCATAAAGCATGCGTTCCCACATTGAGGCTGCACTGAATCCTGCATCTGCATAGTCGTTGCAGACGGCAGCGCACCGGCTGATAATGAAACACACCGGACTAATTATGGAAGCGATAACACATCGCAGGTGTGTCACAGCCTGCCACGATGACAAACGCGTCTTTTACACGAGGTAAAGGTATGAACAGATGCACGAACGTCCTGTTTAGGTCGAGATATTTCGTTTTATAGAGAATACCATAAATCTGTACTGGCGGCTGTTAGTTGATACGCCCAGTTGGGATATAAAAAGGACATCTTGGAGCAGAATCCCCTCTTACCAGAGAGCATGACTGTTGCCTTCGGAGGTCTCCATGGTCCTCTGAAGCAAAACCAAGCGGAGAAAAATCATTCCTGCGAGAGAACACAAGACGAAATCCTTTCGGGAAGAAAGCCTTTTATTAACAAAATGTGCGGCAAATCACGGAAAACAGCTCCCCGTTCATGGGGGCTCCGTATCCCAATTGTAATTCACCAGCAGCCTCTCGACCTCCGCTGCGTCGGAGCTCTGCGCATCTCAACAGACCTGCTTTCTGCACGGGATGAAAACCCTCTCTTTCACACAGCCAACCGACTCTACACGACCACAGCAGCGATGCCCCTCCCCAGATGGTACATGCAGTCAATGTGCGCCACTTAATCCAGTAATACAAATATCATCCAGGTGTTGCATAGGCACCCGCTCACTAATTTATGTCGAAACACCTAAAGTACTCCTGTATGAAAACATAAGCGCCATGTCAGAGAGACAGGTTACACGATACAAAAGTATAGCAAGCCAACATGGATATTTAAAAAAAAAATGTTGATTGCATTATGAATAATTAGTTTTCTATGAATGGAAGTCTTACTGGCGAATATCAATAATTCGTAAATTTCGAATAATTAAAATACATGACCTTATTATCCATCATTCCCAGCATTAACATTTAAAAGATACTGTTTGGTTCAAAGCACAGGAAATGCATTTTGGTCCAAATGTTGGAACTTTGACAGTTACTGGTGTTTTATTTTAGTTCAGTACAAGAACACATTCAAGTTCATTTGAGGGGCCAAACAAGAATATTGGATTAACCTCGACCGCTAATTTCAGAAGATTAAATGTGATAAGAAAATCCACTGTTTAATTGATATTTTGTCTGTTTGTTGTGTGGCATCTGCATCTGGAATCTTTAGCTGTGAGCTTTACAAAATGAAAAGACCTGGATATCCATGGAAGACAAGAGTGGTGGATGATCGCAGGATCCTTTCTATGGTAAAGGAATATGGGTCGCTCCATCATCAATACCTGCCACCTGACCTATCTCAGAATTCCTGAAAAACTTCCAGGGGAAAATTTCAGTTTCTCAAAAGTACTGTATATTTCAGGAGATGAAACTGGGGGTGTTCTTGGATGTTTTCTAAACCTTGTTAAAGTGAGCAGGGACCTGAATTTAATAACTTCTATAACTCCTGGCAACACATCATAGAGGTGCAAATATAAAGTGTGGTTAATTGTCAGTCAGGGTGACCCACAAGTACCTGCGTGGCAGCCATGATAAGAGCTGTTGATTTCTCTAAATAGTAAGGAATGGTGCTTTGATGCTTCATTATTATATCATTTAGCACAAGATAAGCTGAAGCACTCTTTATGAAAAGGAAATATGATACTTGCATCCCAAAATTCATAGCAACTCACCATCTGACTGCTCATGAAAATGATTAAAACCGATGTTTTGTTTTTTTTACAGACACAATGTTAATTGGTCGTTAAACCCACAGCTGAACTCTGAAACATCACACTACATAACAAAATCTGCTTCTTGTCAAGGGTGGCTTGATGAAAACATAGATTATATAGATTTATATAAAGATTATGATATATATAGAACTGATAAATATATGTTAAGGTCTGTTACAGTTAGTATATCCAGTGTTGTACAGCTAGCCTTTAGGATCATTTTTACTTGGATCAGCTGAGATAAGTGATAGATGGAGGGAATTTTACTTCAGTTACAGATATTCTAAAGAATGAGGTGGCAGGGAGTTACTGGTTCACTCCCCAGCAGGAAAAAATGATAACATTTCTCTCATTTTATAGGCGATAAGTTTTCTTTAAAATTCCAGTCTTTGTAATGACCAGTTCTGGTTTATGTGAAATGCATAAAACAACAAGGTGAGAACACGCTGGGGTGAAGTAAGATGAATACATTGTACTCCAAATTCTGGACACTGTAGTTTGAACATGGCAGACATCCTCCGTCACCTTCTTTAGGAGTCTAAAGTAAATAAATGCAGTTTCTGAATTCTCTTTTTCGTCCTCTTAAATTCTTTCTTCATACCTTTTGTTGACCTTGTGACCTTCTTTACTGAGGTCAAGGAAAGGAGATTAGGAAAAGGAGGTAGGACGTAATTTTTTTAGACTCTCTCTGTATTCCCACTCTTTGGCGATGTGTAAGAGTTCCAGACTTCGGGCAGTTGTTGCATGAAAAGCATGCTCGACAGTCATTCAGTCTTTTAAAAATAATTCTTTTTCCTTTTATTATTTTTCAGCAGGACAGTAGAGCAGATAGGGAGAGAGAGCAGGAGCACGGGACCCCTGCAGGAGGTTTTTGGGACATGGATCACCTGCTCAGCATGGTGAGCTGTAGCGGCACCAAAGACCAATTTCAGTTATTTTGATTGAAACATTAAATAGGGCAGTATATAAAGTGTCTGTAATTCATCAGAAATAAATACAATCATTTTGATTAAACCCTTACTAACTTCCACTCAGGAGAAGATTTAGATAGATTTATTATAAAGGTAGCAAGGAAGATTTATTATCTCCCTATCACCAGGCCCTAACCTAAACCTCTGTCCAGAAACACAAAACACCAGCAATGTGGAACCCAGCATCAATTCTTCAAATAAGTTTTAATTCAAGACTAAATAACATTTTTTTTGCAAAGAATAATCCACTGATTCCAAATATTTCCAAATATGCACAATTACTTGAGGAAAACAAAATGGAAAAAAACAAATCGCATGTTAAGAATGCATAAAATTTCACAGTTAAAACTGAGTTTTTCCATAAAGGTCCCAACAGGTGGTGTGTAATGGGAGAAAAGTTAATTATTATACACTTTAAGAAAACAATACAAATTATTATCAGAGGCCAAAGTGTTACACTACTCAAGAACAGAAACAGAACACTGTTTAAGTGCGTATGTCATCATCTGTACGATGATTTTTGCTACAACGTAAGGAAGTGTGCACTCCTCTGCTTTAATTAAACACGCTGCCAGTCACAGCTACTGTAAACTGCCCCCCCCCCCCTTCCTGGGTTTGAGCTCGAGAAAAGTTTGAATACATTCATCTTCAACAATGTTAGTAATGTTTTCCTGGTTTTTTGAGATCTTAAAAAGTGTTCCACTGTTTTTTAGTGTCAAGTCTAAATACTGGGTCACTAGGGTTTTCATTAGGGATGATGTGAAATATTCTAAAATTGAGCTAAAATTGATAAAAATGGCATTACAAAAGTATTAACCCCAACAGAGTTAGGATTATACCGAGGTACTTTGATTTTTGTTTTTTTTTTTAAAGGCATAACTGCATAATTGCATAACTGGAGAATTTGGAGAATATTCAGTTAAATATTTGACTTTTAATTTTATTGTATATTCTGGCAAATCATTACCTCAGAAATCCTGAGTCTTTTTAAACTGTGGCCTGCTCCTACTTGGAGCTTGTGGGTCATACAAATTTAATGCAGTTTGTCTGTAACTCATTTTGGTCAGTTTGTGATGATATTAACCACTTTTCAGGTCCTTTTCTTCACTTTGACGCAGTGTTGAAAAGCACATTTTAAAAATAAGAAAAAGTTGAGTTTTGTGGAGTTTACAACACTTTTTTTTTTTTTTAAAGCTCTGTATTGTCTAATGCTGGACAACAAAGTTATGAGATTAAACCTCTGAAAGTAATCGGACTTTTTTTTTTGTCACGGGAGAATATCGCTTCAATTTTTACGGTCAGATCAACTATATCACACCACATATGCTGCTGCTTGCTATGTATTCAGCCTACAGTTGAGGAGCTAACAAATCGTGGTTTACTTTACAATCAGATTAAAGAATAAAGAAATGGGATTTCAGCCCAGAATCAGCAGAAGCATTAGAATCCGTTAGGATGGCAATTCAACTATTTCTAATTAAAAAAAAAAAAAGGTAACTTTGGCTGTTCCCTTATTTCCCAAGGGGTCACCACAGCAGATAGATCCACACGTTTGATTTGACACTCATTTTATACCGGCTGCCCTTCCTGACACAACTCTCCCATTATCTGGGCTTGGTACCGTCACTGGGAGCAAATGCAGCATGTCAAGTAAAACTAAGAAACGGAGTGTTAGTGACAACCATGATGATACTTGTGAATATACTTTTAAAAATGTTTAAAAAGTGGTTGAGATGCACACTCGATTTTACCAAAAGGAATCTCCATTTAACCCATATATGGTACACATGAAACAGGTAGCATGACAGCAATGTTTATGCCCAACGCTACAGGGAATGGGCTGATTTCTAATGATATACTTTATTTGTAGACTAAGAGCAAAAAAGGACTACTTAAATGTGGAATAATGGTAAGGAGGGTGAGGGATATTCCTCAAGTAAGAGTGTGAATCAACCAATAGCATACTAACCACACAGAGGGCCTATGTATTTCAGCTTTATCCAACACACTGCGAAAACCCTGACACATAACAGTCAAGTAGAAAAGTCCTACACCTACATAATAAAACATCTGAGAAGAAACACGCCTGGGTTATAATGTCACAGCTCCTGAAATGCCTTTGGTGATTCTTAAAATAATTTACAGTCCAGAGGTAAGTCTGTAAAATTTTGATATATCTCATCGCCGAATAAAATGGCAGCAAGTGTAACCAGAAACCAGCACTCTCCACTCCGGTCACACATGTTTTAATTTCTGTATGTGATGAAGTTAAAGTCCATGAAGTGCTCTGCAGTTATTACAAATACCCACATTCTTCTTAACCAAGAAATCACATGTTGATGAGCGCTCCAGTATGATGGGGTCTTTATAATGTAATGGTTCTTTAGGGGGCATTCCCTGGCACACAGAGTACTTCTCCAGGCCCAAAAGCAGATTGACCACCTCGGTCACTGAGGTTAGCCGTGCTGGGTAACAGTCGTACAGCGGGTGGGTGGGAAGCAGCGGTTGCTTTTGGACAGTGACCTGATAGAAGAAGCCCGGGTCGATCAGCACCATGGTGTCGGTCATGCTGGACTGCTTAGAACACTGGATTAGCTGCAGCTGTGGGCCCTCCACCATTATAGCATACCATAGTATTGGCAGTACAGAGGAGCGTAAGGAGTCTAGTAGTTTCATGAGCTGGTTTCTGCGTCTGCACCAGTCCCAACTGTGTTATCAGCCAAACTGAAGATCTGCGTAATCTGCAGACAACAAAAGAGTGAAACTACACAGACATGCGATAGCCTGTGGGGAGAAAAAACATCTCAGCGGGATGCTTACCATCGGCAACTCATCCTCATCATCTTCAGCAGCTTGCTTTGGGCCATCTCTGCCAGTTTGAGCTCTCTCTGCATCCCATTTGTTTTGCTGGTCCTGTGTTGACAAAGTTGGTCTCATGAGAGTGACAGCTCAACTCAACGCAATATTAAAAATACAAAACTATACCCAACCCACACCAACTAAAGTAAATCTTGCCTACAGATCAAATTGGGTCAGTTCATGTAAACAATTACAGCTTCCTATTTGCACTGTTTGCAGTAAAAGCTTTAAAGAGTACTTCACTAATTTAGCAGTGCAATACTGTAACACTATTGGACTTATGATGACAATCCAGTGCTTGTCTGTGGGATACCCCCAAACAATTTACCGTATTTTTCGGACCATAAGGCGCACTATCAATGAACGGGTCTATTTTCACACATAAGGCGCACCGGGTTATAAGGCACATGATAAAAACATATGTAGAGCGAAGCAAAAGCATCAGGTAAGTCCAACTTTATTCAACTCACTCACAATAACTCAGAATATTGTTCAGTTGTAACAAATACAGAAAAATACCCTCACATTTTAAATTCCTCATCTTCAGTGTCTGAGTTGAACAGCTGGGCGATTTCGGCATCAAGCATGCCGGGTTCTCTCTCGTCATTATCCGAGTCAGTCTCGCTGTTGTTACTGTTTTGTTTTGGTTGCGGCACACAGCAACCATTTAATTGTTAATAAAGGGCAACTTTTGAGACAGCCAACAGCGAGTTTTGTTGCACAAAAGTTGGCAACAGCGCCGGCCGCTGATCGCTAGATTACGCACAAATATCCAGGGCAGCATAGATGGAAATAGGCCAGGAACATGTAGAATAAAATCCATCATCGTTTTCTGCGGTTTACTGCATACGGTTTCTATTTTTGGAACAATGCTTCCACTTCTTCTTGAATTCATCTCCGGTGGCTTTGGCTGCTTTCCACACCTGCTGCACCACATTCACAGCTTGTTCCTGTCTAATATCGTCAGTAGAGTCATTTTGTGAATCGATGATGGACTATTTTAGAGAATTCAATGAGGCCTTTGAACTGATCTGCCAGACCAGTTAATATCACTGCAGACCACGCAATGGTGCAGTGGTGTGGATGCCTCGGCCATCTGCAGTCAGACGGGAGCACTCGACTATTTGAAAAGCGTACACCCCCCATTGTACGCTTTATACGCTCTGGAATATTTCGATATTTATTAAACGTCCCTTACCAAAATCGCACTAAAAGATTTCGACATATTTTTGACCGCAGTGTACCACATAAAATTGGTTCAAGGTCAGTAAGCACAAGAAGAATTCACACATAAGGCGCACCGGATTATAAGGCGCACTGCCGATTTTTGAGGAAATTTAAGGATTTTAAGTGCGCCTTATAGCCCAAAAAATACAGTATGTGCCATGCCAACACAGCTTGCTAAAATTCAGCACTCCGCCTTCTTGTCCAAAGATGGTCACTTATGCCTTAAAAAAATAAAGCTGCTGATAGCCGCGAAGCTAAATTGAGGATTCAAATTCCTACCCCGCAAACCACTTGGTGATGTCACGCTGGCTATGTCCATCTTTTAAATACAGTGTATGGGATTTGCTCAATTCAAATGTACAGGCTGGAAAAAGAATACTTTTTTTCAGCCTGCACATGGAATTATTAACTACCCTGTTATGTTTGTCAGATTGTGCTTGTCTATAATTGTGATCTGGAAGACGATCAGACCACATTTGAGAAATGCAGAAACACCTTTTCTAGCAACTGTATCTCTATGTATCCACCCATCACACCTCAAAGAGCTTCAGTGAAAAACATGATGTGGGAAATAGGAAAAACTTGGTGAAGGGTTAAAAAAAATCTACACTTTGTCCTACACAGCCTTTACATAAGGGAGGGCCAAGCAAACCTCGACTGCTATATTTGAAATGCACTGCGGAAAATCAGATATGTTCATCTATCAACTGACTGCCAAAACAAGTGACCACAAGAACAAACTGAAGGACAGCCAAGAAAAGAGTGGTGACAAGTAGAGATCACCGACAGCTTGGCAGCAAAATGCAGCCCTTACAACAGATCACATTAACTTTTGCGGGTGGCGTCACGCCAAGTGTTTGAGACAACATACCGTATCATTGCAACATCGCTGCTTTATCTGTCCATGTAGAGGGCTTTGTTACATTTTGTCACCCTTCTGCCTTTCATGCTTCTACACTGTAAAATTGTAGTAAAGGCAAATATGCCCTAAAGCTTAATCTGAATGATGCTTTCAAATATTCGAAAAACAGCTAAGGACCAGGAGAGGGGCAAAAAGTCAAACCTGAGACAACACAAGTTGATACCAGCACATAAACCGCAACAAGAAGCAACAATCCCCAGATGAACACTTTACGGATTCAAACTTTATTACCAAACCTTGATTAAAAAAAAGCCTGATATAAGAAAATGAGCTGCCAGTGAGGAAGTGTTTGTAAGGATAAAGTGTAAATAGGAGGCCAAAGATGGCTCGTGATGAGTCAGGTTTGTGCCATCATTAGGCATTGGTCAGCAAGAGCTTTTACACAATCAGCGAGAAAAGTGCAACAATTTACAATCGAGCCGTAGGGGCATTTAAAGCAAACAGCTCAGAGAGCGTGTAGCCATTTGTAAAGATCAGAAAATGTAATCCATTTATTGTCAGATGCTGAAGAATGAGAATAAGTTAAACTTACTTGGTGTGGGCTGCTGTGGTTGCTGATGTGAGGGACTCGGTCCGACAGCCCATTCCGCGCTCCAAAATCTGAATTATTCAACTGCTGAGAGAAAACATTAAGTTGAAATTATATTTGTGTTTGAGATGAGCTGCATTTGTCAAATATTTGTAGGCTGTGACCTGATTTCAAACCTGCATAGATGATTGGTGGTTTCCCACGTTCATGTCAAAAGAGTGTTTGCTACCTCTCACGGGTGACGAGCTCCAGTTAATCTAGAACAGCAAAGCAAAGCAAAGTGGAAACCACAAATAATGGGGTGATGAGCTGCATGGACTTCAAAAAGTAATCACTGTAAGCAAAGAGGAAAGAAGTCATTGGGAACTCACTGGTTGTAAATTACTGTCATCATCTTCATTGTCAGTTAAATCCAAGCCCATCTGAGACCCTCGGCTTTTCTTTAAACCTGATTTGCGACTGTATGTGTAGTGAGGTCTGGGTCGGCCCGGCAGCATCGGGCCTTCTGGTCCGTATTCACCTTGTCCCATCTGGAAAGGCAGCTAATGTCTCTGCCAGATAAAAGCAGCGGAATATGCTTTAAATCGAAACTATATAACTGCTATAAGACTCAATGTCATTAAAAAATGCGACTGTCAGAGTCTTACCATTGCCTGTCTCTGACACTGACGTAGACGACACTTCTGCCTTTCTTGTTGCTGCCCCCAAACTTGGGCTTGTCTATGCAGAAATCACACGTGCCGCAGTCTTTCCTACAGAGACAGGCCTTGCATTCTCCACAGGAACGCCGCTTCCGCTTTTTGTGCCACTGAAAATGAGAAAATTCACACAATTTCGTCAAAACAGCGAGACAGTTTACAGCGAGTAATCAAGCAAATAAATCACCAATGGTGACATCAGTTTGTCAAAGATGTGTGATAAGGAAGAAATATTGTGGTCAACGGGCATCTGCAGGATTAAAATCAAAATGCAAGTCATGTAAATATGCAAAAAGTAAGTTTCCTGCATGTATGCCGTTAATCAGCAACCACTACTGTAAAATTCAGTGTTTACATAATGAGGTGGTCGCCCTTTAAAAGAAGTTTAAGTGTCAAAAGACATCCTGGGTGAATAAAGATAAAACTAAAGACAAAAAATAAAAAAGATTGAAAAGTGGAAAAACCCGGTGGAGGTGCACGTGCAGTCGACTTTAATGTTCTTAAACCCACTAGTGTGATGTCCAACTGCGACCATGAGTGAGTAGTTTACAATCCACTGAATTAATGTTTGGAATCAGCTCGAGTGAAACAACACTCCCACTAATGTGAAACCATGTGCAGGGCTGGGACTTTCCTTTAATACACAGCACAAACAGAAATGCCATTGTGTTTGCCCACACTGGCTTTCCATTGTTTGAGGTTTGGCTAGAACTTCTTCTTCTGCAATAGCTTAATAACACCAGACCGGAGAACTGATGCCACCGATTGTTGATCACAATCCACCTAAAGCCCAACTTTTACATGCAGGCTGTGAATAGTGTTTGCATTTATTTGCACATTTTGGAAATTTTGCTAAATGTGGATAGAAACTTGGCTAACGAGTACACCAACCTGACATGTCTCTTCATATTATTTGGGAGAGGTTGTAAACATTTTGAAGAAGTGTCACTCTTCTACTACGAAACGTTGCTGCACTGCAGTTCCCAGAGATCAACATGAATGTGTGTGTGTGTGTGTGTTTGTGTGCAGTAGCCGGTGAGCGTGTACTGCTTTACACAAACATTAGAAAAAGAAAAAAAAAAAACAGCACTCACATCATCGTCATCATCAGTCGACATGTCATCCTCATCATCAACATCCACGTTGACTGAGAAGTTCTCTGTGTCGCTGCTTTTGAGACTGGGGTGCTGTGTGCATAAAAGTCAGGGAAATTATTGCTATAAGCTCTAAAGGACGGTGCTATAAATAACAAATGTTGTATCAGAAAAGTGCTACCTGTGAATCTGTAACTTCACTCTGCAAAAATCAAATTAATATTTTAGAAAATACAGGAAACAAAGTAAAACAAAGTGCCAACGTTTTAGTCGATTATACAGAATTTATACCTGGAAACTCATGCTGTCATCAAATGTCTCAGGAATGTCATTGTAAGGCCTCTGCTGCATGAAGCCGCCGCTTCCAGGTCCCTGGAGGAATATACCGAGAAAGCAGCAGTGACGCTAAAGTAACTTAAAAAAATTATGAATAAATAATAATCAGTATGCAACGATCTGTTTACCTTGCGAATAGGACATATACATTTGCGTTTTCGGCATATGCGTTTCCGGGACTCGGGGCTCTGCAGCCCATGTTTGCAATTGGCACACTGCCCACAATTGACTGTGTTATGACATCCCACACACTGACCGCAAGGAATCCACTACAGACGGCATGAACAAGAAGAGAAGACAGTTTGTTTATCTAATGACATTCATGAGAAATTTGTTTGTTATGACACATGGCAACAGTTTTTAATCAGAATTTCAAAGGAAAATGAACTGAAGTTAAGAGCATTCAGAATATTTGCATGCATCCTTGCAGCATTAGTCCAGCAGTCACAATGCTGCTCTTCCTGCACACAGCACTTTACCTTTCTGAAGCGAATCATTGGATGTTCTTTCGTCTTTGAAGCAACTAGAAGTAGAAAAAAAACAAACAAATACACACACACACACACACAGGTAATGCACATGTTCAGTGAACTGTTTCCCTTTCATATCAGATTTAGTTTTGCCTCATACCAACAACTCTGCGCCCTCAGGCACCAACTTACCCCAACAGGTGGGACAGCAGGGCCTCTTTCTTTGTTTGTCGTACCACGTGCCTGTGAAGGAAATGCCACATCTGGCACAGATCCTGCAGAGACACATGATGACCCCCCGGTTATCACAGCAAGTTGACGCTTTCCGAGTTATAGCGTTGTGTTACACAGTGACAGACTCACAGGGTGCTGTCCTCTGACCCGATCTCTCCATTTATGGACGGGAGCGGACGCGACTGAGATGACGAGGGAGCGGGAAGTCTGATTTTATCCTCGGAGGGTGGATCCTCATTTCGAGGCCCTTGAGTTGGAGTTCCCACTGTACTGTTCAAAGGGACATTTGTCTGACTGGAGTTGACATTTTTAGGCCCGAGGCTTGGGGTGAGCCTGTGATGAGAGTCAGGAGTGTCTGCCCCCTCTCCCCTCTCCATCCAGCTGGACTCTGAGGAAGAACGTTCGCGGACCTTTCTCTAAATGAGGATAGCAGACTGTAAGTCAAACAATAGAAATCTTCAATGCTTTAATGCTTAAAATGCAAAGAAAAAGACCTAGCGAGACCTTTCTGTTTCGAACTCTCGGGAGCGGGTTTTCGCTATCGTAGAACTTGCCCGTCTTATACTCAAAGTTGGACAAGTCCTGTCCTTCCAGCACTGAAGCCAGCTCTACTCTGCTTCTCACTCGATCACCACGTGGACTGCAATGGAAACAAACAGTTACAACCACAAAAGAATTCCTGTTGACATTCAGTGACGTGCTTCAGGAGGACTATAAAAAGTAGCAACCGTAACACGTCTGCACGGCTGAATTCCTTATTCCCTGTAGTTACCTTAAGTAATACACATCCGTCTGGCCAATGCTGGAGCCAGAGCGTCGAACGACCTCTTTGCGCTTCCAGCCCTCTCCCAATCCAGGCCAGTCCACCCATCCCTCATCAGGGTGTGATCGTTTACGACGAGGTGCTTGAAGCCTGAATTTAAAAGAAGACGTAACACACAAACATTTTATTAAAGTTTAGAGCAGACTGCACATACAGCACCCCGACAAACTGTTCACATAATAAGCTACAAATAAATATTCTTTTGACAGAAGCAAAGTTGCATAGAGGTTGAAATGAGCTCAAAGGAATAAGACATTCAAAAGCCCTCTTTTCATTGGCAGCTCCTCTGAATATCTGAAACTACACTCCCTGCTGAATTCAGTCAGAAAGCTGGTACAGCATTTTTGCACCGCGCATCCCAACTGTGCTCGCACGCCAACTTAACATCTAAATTTAGTCCAAGAATAATTAGGATAATGCTGCTCATTATCAGATTACAGTACAAGATCTAAAACCTTTTCCAAACATGGGATAAGTAACATTGCTGGCTTCATCAGTTGGTTAAAGTGAGACAAATCTGTTGGCATTCACACACAAATCGCTTTTACGTTATTCCTCAGGACTTCTTTCAGACATACCACTGATAGTAATGGAAAGCAATCAATCAATCAAGTAAAATAGAACGCGTGAGGTTAGAGTTTTCTACAGCACGGCAGGTAGATTTTGGTAGTTATTTTAACAATTAGAGAGCTTGCATCCCATTTGAGGGAACATGAATACATCTACCCACACTTTAGTACTCCCAACAGAGCTGAAGATGGCAGCTTGGCAACATATGCAGTAATGTAATGTGCAAAAGTCTTGAGCCACCTCTCATTTCTTTATATTTCGCTTCCAAGGAGCCAGACTTTCTTGTATTTTTTTAGGGTGTTCTTGAGGCTTTCTGAAGGACACCCCTACTTAAAGGATGAACCTGTCACTGAATCTCTCAGCACTTTGTTACTAGCAGCTTGAGGAAACTGGAGAAGTGGATGACAAAAGAAGTGTCAGGTCTAAAATTTCTACAGCAGATGCATAGTATCTGAAAGTCATGTTCTTAAGAAAGAAGAAAAGAAGAACTGCGAAGACCTGACAGGACCTGAGAGATGCAGCTGGCTCTTCATTTGATCCAGCTACTGTTCACTGAAGCCTCATCAGAAATGGGCTCAGTGGGTGGCTGTCAAGAAGCCATTCTTACAGAAAGGAAACGGGGAGAAAAGATTGAGGTATGCCACATTACACAAGAACTGGACTGAAAATCAGTGGGAACATGCCTGATGAATAATTGTCAACATTCACGGAGGAGGTCAGGAGAGTGGTACAACAGTGTCTACAGCCATCTGCAAAACAGAGTGGAGGCTCTGTCATGGTCTGGGGCTGCATTTCAGCCAGTGGTGTTGGAGAGCTTGTCAAAATTGATGGAATTACGAACACAGAAAAGTAAGGTCAGATTTTGATGTACCTCGTGGAAAGTGTCTGATTGGCAACAACTTCATTTTTCAGTATGACAGTGATCCCAAACACACTGCCAATGAAGCATACCAAGATAGAAAAACACACAATGGAACACTATGAATCATGGACTGGACTCCCCAGAGCCTAGACCTCAACATTACTGAAGCAGTGTGGGATCATCTTGAACAGAATAAAAGGCAGCCAACATCCAAAGAAGAGCTTTGAATGTCCTTCAGGAAGCCTGGAGAGCTATTCCTTAAGACTGCTTAAAGAAATTACATGAAAGCTGCCCAAGAGAGTTCAGGCTATGCTGAAGAATGAATGTGGCCATAGCAAACTGTTTGCACCTTTCTCGTAAAATATAAAGAAATTAGGGGTAGCTCAAGAATTTTGCACCGTACTGTATCTGTTTTAAGCAGTAATGTGACAGATCACCTGGACCTTAGCACTGCTTTCTGGAAGGGGCTTGAGTGATCTATTGCATGTTAGAGAAAAGTAACTTTGTGGGTGAATATTACAACAGCGTTACATGACCACAAAGGGAAATAAAACATTATTCAACCTACTGATAGATCTTTTTGAAGGTGCTCTCACTGCCAGCCACACTCTCGCTCCTTTCACTTTCTCCTGCCAGGCTCTCTTCCTCTGGATCATTTCTATCATTGCTTTCGGCATCGTCATCATCTTCAAGTGGCTCAAACCAGTCAACAGGAGGCTCGCCACCAGAAACCTTAGCCTCCTCTTTCTCCTCTGCTGCTTTTTCTTCTGCAGGACCAGCGCTGTGGGTTTCCTCTGTATTCACACCATCTGATGGTTCTGGTGCAGCATCGGAAGTGTTCTCTGTTTCGCTGCTCTTATTCTCTGAGCTTTGTCGCACATCATCTTCTACAGTGTCTCTCTCACCGATAGTCGTATCTGTTCTTTGTTCTGCATCTTCAGCTACAGTCTCTGTGCCCTGGAGTGGGCTCTCGAGGGTTTCCTCATTCATTGATGCACAAGTTTAAGCTACAGTCGGTCCAGAGTGATTCCCCGCAGATAAACTTTATAGGCGGTCTTGCATCCCATTTAAAGAAGCGTGTGTTCACACTACCCCTGGATGTCCTGGCCTCTGAGCCGTCAGGATGGTTGTAATCTGATCAGTTTGTCATGACGAACCCTGTGGGGGGGAAAAAAGACAGAAGCTGATTATTAAAAATGATCCAAGCAAGCTTTATGACCGATACAGCACGCACAGTTAACACAGCTAAATCGTTGTGTAACTGTAAAGTTAGTTTCGATGTAAAGGTATTCACAGTTATTAGCTTGCAGTCTAATGTAGCAATGTTAGCCAGCAAACAAAACGTTAGCGACACTAGCTAACCTTAGCTGCTAAGTGATGTTACTGCTTCAAGGTCTCCGATTCTTGGACATATAGGACGGTGATATGGTGACACGGAGGTGAGCGAGATCCTAAACAGCAATGTGTTATCAACGCTAACTTGGTTGAACAGAAAGCACTTAAAACGGGAGTAACGTTAGCCACCATTAGCTACTGCACACCTTCATGGATGATTTCTATGACGACAAACTGAAATTATTCCTGTTTTGAGAGCTATTTGTCGCTACCGGCCTACAAATGTGTGTGATCAGGTGAGCCCACACACACCTTTAGTGTAATATTCCTCAGATGCTTGGCACTCTAATTTCAACACGTAGCTCCCCTTTCACTTTACGAGGTAGGGCTAACGCTGATAGCTACCATACATCTAGCACTACGGAAACAGTAGCATTAAGCACCACCAAAGAAGGCCGAACATTCGAGATGGAAATCCCCCCCCTCGGATCCTGTTTGCAGTGAGGGGGTTATTTTACGGGACTATCACTCTTCTTTATACTATAACTCTGTCTTCTGCAAAGTGAGCGTCGTTTTCTAGCTTATATTTACTTTTTAGTTGTAATGAAAGAGTAGTTACTACGAAATCCTGATGCACTCTTGCACCCTTTACATTCCTTATCACGTTCATTAGTAGGTTTCTTATAATTTGACAGTCTGTCACAGATGAATGCAGCAGGATTGAAAGCGGCTCAGAAGTTGCTTCTGTTGTTACAATACAATTTAGGTTAAAGATCTCACCCTCGTGTATAATAGACACTCAGTTCCATTTTCAACTTAAGTTGAAAATGTGTATCAGTAATCACTCATTTCACCGCAAAACCACTTCATTATATGCGATTTGCTGTTTACTGATTTTAAACAGTAACCTAGTTCAACCAGGACTCATTTCAGCGTTATTGAAAGGGAAAATAACGAACTGAACACACAGAGGCGTAAGGGAGTGACCCCTCTGATTCCGTATGTATCCTCTTCGAAGCCATCGTCTTTGCCTTTTAACTGTGCTGCATTCATGGGCTATCAGGAGTGTGGTGCTAGATAATCCCAGAGCTGTCAATGAGTGACTTCACAGAGAGCACAGCTTGAGAGTCATCTGTTAATTACTGCATGAGATTGCAGCTATTTCAAACAGCTTCTGGTCTGAAGTAGGAATTAGGAGGCACACCTGAATGCAGCAGCATTTTAAAGGAACAGGAACATGAAAACCGGAAACATTTTTTCACTGACTTTAAAAAACACATTTTAGGGTATTTACTCAAATGATATACGGACATATAAAATGTATACAGTTAGAAGAGTGATATTTGTTTTGTTTTTTCAGCATAAAAATGTTGGCACGGGTCAAGAAACTGAGTCTGAAGGGTTTTGAGTGTGAGTATTCTTCTTAAAGGACATAATCTACACTGAAGTACCCTCTGTTTCACAATTCTCAGTGCAGTCTTTCTTAACCTTTATTTTTTCCTGCCATTATATCCACTTATTCTTGGTTTAGGTAATAATAAAATACCAGTCATAAGTTTAGACACACCTTCTAATTCAGTGTTTTTTCATTATTTAAAAATTGTCTGCATTATAGATTTATACCAAAGTTGTCCAAACTATGAAAAAAGACATTATTTAGTAAACAAGAAAGTATTAAACAAACCAGAATGTTTTATATTTTAGATTCTTCAAAGTAGGAACCTCTTGCTTAGATGACAGCTATTACCATCTTGGCATTTTCTCAGTCAGCTTTATGAGGAAATCACTTGGAATGGCATTCAGATAACAGCTGTGCCTTTTCAAGAGTTCATTTCATGAATTTCTTGCCATCTTAATGTTTGTGAGACCATCAGTTGTGTTGTGAAGAGTTAGAGTTGGTATACAGTGACAGTGTAAGGCACAGAAAAGGTGAATGGATGGTTTCCTACGTACATGTGTAGTTCCCACCGTGATATACGGAGGAGGAAGTGTGATGTATGGGGGCGCTTTGCTGGTGACACTGTTGGCAATTTATTCAAAATCCAAGGCACACTTAACCAGCAAGGCTACCACAGCACTCTGCAGCAACATGCCATCCCATCTGGTTTGCATTTAGTGGGACTATCATTTGTTTTTCAACAGGACAATAATTACACACCTCCAGGCTATGTAAGGGATATTTGACCAAGAAAGAGGGTGATGTAGTGCTGCGTCAGATGACCTGGCCTCCACAATCACCTGATCTAAACCCAATTTAGATGGTTTGGGATGAGTTGGACCGCAGAATGAAGGCAAAGCAGCCAACAGGTGCTCAGCACCTGTGGGAACTCCTTCAAGACTGTTGGAAAACCATTTCAGGTGATGACCTCATGAAGCAGATTGCAGCTTTCTTGGCATTCTCTCAAAGCAGAAGGTGCCTACTTTGAAAAATCTAAAACATATTTTGCTTTAACACCTTTAAGATTACTACATGACTCCTTATGTTTTCCTTCATAGTCTGGATGACTTCAGTATTAATTTACAATGTAGGAAAAAAAAATAAAATAAAAACATTGAATGAGAAGATGTGTCCAAACTTTTGACTGCTACTGCACATCAGTTCACTCTACATTTACTTTCCTGGTGAAGTTGAATTTAGAGCGGTATAATTATTTAATTCTAATGAATAAATGATAGTCACATTTAAAAGGCATTGAAATGGAAGAACAAATAACATCACTCTTACACACACCCCTCAAATACAGCAGGTTTCAGGTGTTTATTCAAGGTGACCATAAAAAAAAACAAAAAAAAAAAAAAACAAAAACTGCAGTTTTCAATCAGCAGTAGCTCATCTACCACTATCAGGAAAATATATATTATCATACACACATTTTAAAATAATTATCTAGTTAGAAAATTAATTTCCATAAAATTGGTTAATGTTTATACAACTTAGCTTCCAAACCTCATGTTATGTACAGTAGGGGTGCAGCAATATATTTGTTAATACCAGCTTGTTTGACTGGTAAAAACACGTTTCCTGATGGCGGTGGCTTCTGTTTCTATTTACAAGGTAGGAAATGTAATTAAAATAAAGAGATAAAATTTTGATCATGAAAATTTGTTTCCCCTGAAAGACAATGAGCAATCAAAAAAAAAAAAAAAAAAAAAAGATCCAAGAACAGCAGCAGAGTGGGTTGACTACCTATCCTTGTTGCTACGGAGATCAGTCGTCAAGGGGTCGTGCTGAATAGTTTGGTGCAACATGAGAGCGAGGAGACCAGCTCTGTTCGTCATAGCAGTCCTGACGTTACGCTCCTGCTCAAAGAGCTCGTCCAACTTGTACCACTGCGTGGGAGGAATGAAAAGAAACAGGTGAGTGTGGAAGAGCCAGTGTTAGGTATTTAACGTGAGAAGGTCAGACAATCGCTCGTTATGGCAGGGGAGCCAAATCACTGCAACCACAGACGGTAACTACGGGGGAAATAGTATGAAAAATAAAATTACATGTTTTTAAAATATATATTGCACGTCTGGATAAAGTAGAATTGTGTGTATTTTAGTTAGCCCTTATTTTGTTTTCGCCATCAGTCTGACTTGACATCTTAATGTTTCTCAGACCATCAGTTGTGTTGTGAAGAGGTAGAGTTGGTAGAAGCTGTTTTATGTAAGAGCGTTCCCAACATCTCACCCGATTCTGAAAACCTGAGCAATTCCCAGTGAACAAACCGTGAAGTTGGACTCACCACCCTGACTCGCTCCAGGTCCACCTCGGCCCTCCGAAGCTTTTCCCAGTTGTAATGTCTGTTGCACTTCCTTTTGGAGACTCTGCAATATTCTCCCGTCGGCTCAAACACATTCTTCACTAAAGGGCATCCACACACCTCATCGACGGGCACCTGCGGGCCAAGCAAAAGAAAGACAAATTAAAATCTTCACATGGACTCTATGGACTTTATGCTTTGCAGGTTCCTGCTTGTCACTTTGGTTTTACAGCATAATGGCAGTTTTGCTGACCTTGGGATCTCTGGAATGCTCTGGACACAAAACCTGAAGCCTCTTGCAGTACGTCTTGCTCTGTGGGTTGTACACGTCACAGAAGAGTCTTGTTGCGCTGCAAGAGAAGCAAAGTCTTAGTAAGTCATCTAACTACAGGAGAGACCTATACACTTAGACTTTTCTTAGAACTTTTCTTACCCTTCTATCCTTGTAGGGTACATTGAGCCAAAGGAGGTCTGACTCTCATACTGTTAAAATAATCAGAGAAATAAGTGTTTAAGAAAAGCATGTGCTTGTAGCAGCGTTAACAGAAATGAAAGGAATCATAACCTTTGCGTAGCATCTCTCCATATGTCTGAGTGCCACTTTGGGATTGATCGGATGACTGCAAGACACACAGAAGATCTGCAGGTCCGTGTCCTCGCTATCACCTTCATTCACCTGCGAATGGGAACCAAAACCAATGTAAGTGTTCCCTGTTCTTCAGCTGCAGTTTCAAACGAATGCCCGAGACGTGCGCTCACCTCCTCGTCCTGCTGAACCGCCTGCTGCTTGGCCTTGGCGATGATGCCCTCCAGTTCGTGGAAGCGTCGCTCCATCTCAGTAAGGCGGAGCCGGGCGTTCTGCTGGTCACGACGTATGCGCTCCAGCTGCTTCTTACCGTGCTCCTCAGCGATGCACGGACTCTGCTGCCACTGCTGGATACGCTGAGGGAGGATCTCATAGATCCGGCTGATTAGCGGCAAGCACAGATTTCAGTTAGCTGTTAGGAAAAGCTTCAGAAACAGCAAAGAGACATTTTGACACATGCAAAAAGTCGTAAAATCCCCACCAAAAAGTAATTACCTTATTAATTAGATAAGTTGTAAATAAAAATATACACTTTCTGAAATATTTTAAGACCCTTATAGCACCAAGAGAAACTAATGGCATTATCACTTCAGTGCAAACAAGGGATATTAGAAAAAGCCAAGTAGAAAAATAAAAACAGCCAGTCTTACTTGGCAGCTAACTTCATGCCGCAGTCCTCAGAGCAGTATTTGGAGTTGGGTCTTGCTGCCTCCACACAGTTGGGCCCCAGGCACTGACGCAGCCCTCCGCTTTCCCGCAAATCCCCCCTCTCACTGTGCCTGCTTCTGTCTTTGTGCTTCTGCTTCTGCTTGTGGCGACGTGACTCCTTCTGAATGGTTTTTGAAAAAAGGACAGATGTTACCGTGCGTTACTAACGGTTACCGTTTTAGCTCTTTAAACAATTTCTGTGAGGAAATGAGCCTTACTTTCTTGTCAAATTTCTTTTCTCGTCTCTTGACGTGCTTCACCTTTATGGCTTTCTTACGCATGACAGGACTGAAGGGCACCTCGTCATCGTCCTCACTAGCCCATGCCTGCGTCAGAGGAGTGATTGAGTGCATATAAAATAAGCGGATTAACAAGCAACAATGGAATGGGAACTGTTCTCCTACCATGCTGTCCAGTCCTGCCGCCCTGTACTGATGGTAGAGTTCTGCCTCGCTGTCGTAGTCCTCAGAGTACCGTCTCCGTCTGTGGTGGGAATTGTCCCTCCTTTCTCTCAGAGAGAACTCCTCATCCTTCACACGCAGCATTTTCTGTACAAAAGCCAAACAACAGGTTGCACATTTTCTGAAGTTACATCAAGAGAGTGTGCACAAACACGTACAGAAATCAGAAGATCCACAGTTTTCAAAGACTAAAGAAGAAAAAAAGGAAATTTTTTAACTTTCTGATTTTTTTTTTATGCCTTGCAAATGACTATATACAGTATATGACACACTGTTATTTCACAACACATTCTAAAACATGACGGAGCTAAAGGGACTTACCCTGGCTCGAACTTCACACTGCCTGAACCTGCACTTCTGTCTGATTTTGTTAGGGCCTCCAAACTTCTTCATGTCCTTGCAGAAGTCACACTGGGCACAGTCCTCGGTCCTCCTGCAGGGCTCACATTCCCCGCACATCCGGACTGAACGCTTCACCTGAAATTAATGAGGTGCAATCAGAGCCAAATACGCGATGTCACAGGTGGACATCAGGACAATGAGACTATGGAGAAGATGGCCCAACCTTAGTCTGCGTTACTGACTGCATGCAGCTTCTGCATCTTTGCACAAAGTGATCATAATAATACAACTTACTTTAGATCCACGGCGCCTTTCACTCTTATAATCTGGAGTACTCGGTGTGCTGTACTGTTTTTCGCCTCTGTCAGACTCAGATTCCTTCTCACGACTTTTCTTTGATCTGTACTTTACTTCCAACAAGGGATTTTCTTCTGGCGATCACAAACATAAGGGAGCAGAATCTTGTTAATTTGCACGGCAAAGGAACAACCGCAGTCATAAAAAAAGGACAAGAATTTATTACCTCTGCATCTCATGCAGTACCATTCCTGGATTGCCTTCGCCATCTTCTCAGTGATGTTAATGCAGTGGCCATGGAACCACTCGTTACAGTTGTCACAGCCGCTGTCAGCGAGAAATAAAAGCAACACCTAGCGTATGAGCACATTTCTTCCCTGCACACTAAGGCTGTGCCATATCATATGTGATAATACGGACATAAATTTTTACACAATATCACGTATGAGAGCCGCATGTCAGCCTCCAGTGACAATTTAGTATCTAAAAAAAAAATTCTCCAAAAAAAAAAAAAGCAAGTTGAAACCTGTTTCCACTAAAAGGTGAAGCAACAAACGTGTTTCACCACTTGAGGCAAAAAACAAACACATCAAGTACAACCAGGCTACAAAGAAGGAGATCCTAGCAGCGAGCGATAAGCGACCAAAATGTAAACAAATGACTTCCCCGGGGCATCACCTACACACCTGCTAATTGTGCTCCTTATGACAGGAAGAGCAAACAGTGGATGGAAATTACTCGTGTTAAAAGGGAGGCTGTAAGCAGAGCTGGTTGGAAAGATTTGACCCAAGATAAAACATCACAGGTAGAAAATATTTTTCAGTTTTATGTGACAATACTGTGCAGGCCGCTGACGAGTTACAAGGTTAAGTTACTTTAGTTATTGTTGAACTAAAGTGTTAAGCAGTTATTTTATCATTTTACTTAAAATTTCCAGGGAAAACACTACCTAGGCTACTTTGTGCTCACACTTGACTTTTGCTGTGTCACTGGATATAATGCTGTGTCACTACTATTGCACTATAATGCTGCTGCTGTCGTCACCTTGTTTCAGTTGATTCACACTTCAAATTAAGAAATGTGTCATTGATTAAAGCAGCTTATTGGAAAAGAAAGATGGAAAACGCTCTTCATCTCTTTACACTTTTAAATGCTGCTACCTGCAAGCATCAATAAAATGTTATTCAGTATTTTAATTGCAAAGTTTCTTGAAATAGCAAATTTGAGGCTATCGCCCACCCCTACTGCACATACTGCAAATATAAAATTGGTATGAACTTACATCATGAAGCAGTTGATGTCTGGTTTCCGACAAATGCAGTAAAGAGGTGCATTCTCCCCCTCCATACGGGTGCGCTCAGGCATTGGTCCATGCTCAACATCAGACATTTCACTATCCTGGAAAGTACAATAAACAGGACAGACCGCATTACAAATGATGGTGTACTAAAGATAACCAACCGCATGGCTGTAGTAACAACATGTTACTTATCTACCGTACTTATTAACACTCTAGTTGTGTCCAGTTGCTCCACTATCATTCACAGTATACTGTTCCAAACACCAGCTTTAGCGTTTTATTTTTTGGTTAGTATGTTTCTGGACTTCTGTGTCCTGGTGTCTGACTACATTAACAGAAGTATAAAACAATCATCAATCTTTGTCCACTTATCCAATTCAGGATCTATACCAGCTGTCAGAGTGAAAGGCGGGGTATACCCTGGACAGGACGCAGGTCACAGACACAGGGACAACCATTCACACTCACATTCACGGCCAATTTAGAATTAACTAATTACCTGATCCCACACGTGTCTTTGGACTGTAGGACAAAGCCGGAGTCCATGCAAACTCCACACACAGTTGGTGGATTTGAACCCAAGACCTTCTTGCTGTGAGGCAACAGTGCTACCCACTGCACAAGTGCTCAGTTTAAAACCGGTCTGGCTAAACCACAGCTGATCTGGGTGTGTCAGAGAAACTCCACATCAATGCAGCGCTAAGAAAGGAGGGCAGGGTGGGGGTCCGATGGATCACACGTATGCACAGAAGCAATGGAACCATCAGTATTACCGTTCTTGTCGTTATCTTGTTGTGCTGTCATTTGTATTATTGTGACCCTGCCTATGTCTACTAAGGACACCATTAAATTGTGGGGTCTGATACTGAACGTGATCATTTGGTTCGGACTGTTCTGACAATCACTCACTTTCATAAGTATAATTGTGTGTAATTTGAATCCACGCAGCAACGTTGATGTCATAAAATAACGCAGTTATAAATACAGTGCCCAGTAAAGTTAGTTAGCGAACACCATTAGCATGTAATGATCATTTCATAGACTGTAGAAACTGTTCTAAATCCGGCACCAAACGTGAAGGGTAAACTGTTGTGTTTACACACAAACTGTACGCGCTAATATTAGCTCGTAGGTTTAGCACCAGCTAACGGGTGAGTCTGGCAGCTGGCTTCATTTGCAGAAGCAGTGAAAAGTGGATCGATGGTATTTGCAATTATGATGTTACACACACAATTTAAGTTAAAGCGGTAACTTAGTTGCTAGCTTGATCAAAACCATCATCCATTATGCACAGTTGAAAGAGCAGCTCTCCTTGCAGATAAGCGGCCGTGTAACCTAATGGACACAATTACGCTCGACAACTTTTTCAGATCACAGGTTTCATAGTAATTTTTTTTTAATACTCACCATACTCTGGGACCGTATAGCCTTTCGTTACTCTGCAAATATGGATTTATGAAATTAAACTTTTAGCCTGATAGCCAGCTCCGTGCTAAGATTTACACGGAAATAATCGGCGGAACTCGTTAAAGTATTATTGGACAATATTCTTCTTCTATGATGGTAGAATCTGGGCCGAGTAATATCCAACTTTACACTGCCGCCATCTAGTGGATTTAGTACAAATCAACCGGACACGCCACTTATATCGCTGATGTACAATAATACCGCTTCATTTATATTCTTGTTAATATTTGTTTACACTGGACACTAATGTTAGGCAGGAGCATATCTACATGAACAAATTTATTATTTATTACAGTCATGTTCTGCACCTCTCTCTCTCTCTCTCTCTCTCTCTCTCTCTCACACACACACACACACACACACACACAACACACAGAGGGAGAGTAAGACAAAGAGAGGGAGAGAAAGAGTTTCTGTGAGAACCATGCCAGCAGTTAAACCTCCACCACTGAGAGATGTGATTAAGGCTGCATGTTGGGTTGTCCTCTACAATATGCTATGAAAAGTAAGTACAGCATGTTTCCTATGAAACTAATGATGCAGAGAGAAATAAGGAGAGATAAACTTGGCAGATTTTGTAGATATCAACATATTTAAAAAGCACAGTATTAAAGATGTTTTAATGGTTTATGGTTGTGACTACTGATCTTCAAATTAACTGGATTTACTGAATCTAAATAATAAGCTTCATTTGACACAGTGCTAAATTATTTATTCCCATATACCCTCTAAATACTTCCTTTGTAGTTTTTCTCTGTCATTTTCTAATCAAAAAGCAGAAATATGGATCAAAATACTTCATATAAAAATGTCAGATAAGGTAGGTATTGCTTCAAGATATGAAATTTTAATGAGTGCAAACTCAAGATCTCACTTTCTCATATCACTGTCAGGATATGAGTGTACTACCTTTCATTGTAAATGTATCTAAAATGGAGATAAATAATAGATTAACTTCCCAAGATGTCCACTCATTACTGACAGCTATGAAACCTCAGCTATAGATCCGACTCTGGCTCTGTGGTATCTGCACACAGTGATAATGATAGATTTTCATTGCAGTATTACAAAGTCAGTTATTCCAGTTTAAGAAGAGAACTGATCTAAATATAATTATCACTGCTATATAGTGCATTTATTGTTAAATATTTAATTTAAAGGTCCATATTTTCCAGAGGCAGATGACATATTTAGGTGAATCCCACGATGGATGACAAGATCAATTCTGTAGGTACAAATGAAAAAGTAGATGACAGAAATGATGACAAACCAAAGGTCCATGATCCACTCCCCACCACCTCAAAGTTGCTCGTCACACTCGATTCCACCGCAGATCTAACAGGTATGTTCACATTAAACAGGTAATAATGAAAATGCTGCTGTTCAGTCTCCTGATGCTTCTTTGTGTCTGCTCTTTCAGAATCTTTGACTGAAGTCACTAGTTTTTCAGAGCAGATCTCCACCGAGGACACTGAATTATCTTCAGTGGACATCTCTGTGAATGTCTTCCCACATAAAACAGTAGGTACGCTGACCTGTGAATTCTCTGCTTATAGTTTTCTCCTATAAAAACAGCTTTCATGAGGATTTCTTCTGCTTGGCACAGAAACGGCCATCGAATACGACAGGATCTGTGGAGGACCAGCCCAAACCTCACAGCGCCCTGCTGCTCTCCTCCACGGAGGCCAGCACAGTCCATGAAGTGAGCCAATCATCCAAAGCAAAAAACAGGAGCCAAGAAAGCCTTAAAACCACCACTGTTCACACTGACCCAGGAGGAGATGGTAAGGACACTAAATCACTGCATTCCTGCTTCATCTCTTTGCTCCTAAATCCCTCTATTTTCACTTGTCTCACTACCCTTCTCTTATCTACGTGAGACCTTTGTGCTGCAGTCCTCATGGCCTGCCTCTTCTGCCACCCTCTGGACTGCCTACTGTCCACATTGAGAGGCTTTAACGGGTGTGTCTGGTGGCTGTGCTCGTCCTTTTGTGACTGCGAGCCTCTCCTGGACGTGATGCACCACTGCGACCTCTGCGAGTGTGTGGGCGTCCGCTGCCTCCAGAGTGACTGCCCGGTGTGCGACTTATGCCTCCACGCTACAGAGTGCCTGGACCTCGCTATGGAAATCTCTCAGATGCTTTACCACTGACGGCCGCTGTCAGGAAATGAGCAGATCCACACACGAACCCAATGAGAATAATTTATTTGTTAAAATCTTCCAAAAGCCAAATTTGCAAGGACAAGACATGTTTGTTTATGGTTAACAGTCAGTGTTAGCAGTCAAATATATACCAGAGTGAGACTGGGTTAATATTGCGGAGAGCAGTAAAAGCTGACCGTACATTAAGTTCTCCTCTTCGATTTACGGGAACAGAACGAGCAACACTGAGTGATGGAGTGGAGCGGCTTTAAGCTCAAAGGTACCCCGAGGTGCCTTAAAAATCACTGTAACCGCCAATCGATGCCAATCAAAGCTACGATCTAAGTATGCGTTTGGCTGTTTTAACTAAAAAAAAAAAAAAACAAAAACAGTACATCAGTGTTAGAAAAAAAAAAAGCCTTGACATTTGCAGGTACGTACTTCCACACACATTCATTAACTGTACAGAAAGTTTGTTAAGCACGTGATGAAAAAAATCCTAACATTTTTAACTATTTAATGGAATAATAAATGCATTGAGGTTTCTATTCAATGAGCATCATACATTATTATAACAGAGGTGAGACTAGTGGTTGGTTCCAAAAAACAAACAAAAAAAAAAAAAAAAAAAAAGAGGTCCGAGCCCTCTGAGCAATAACCTATAATTAGATTATATCACTTTCATCATCCAAAAGAAAGAAGAAAAAAAAACAACAATTTTAGTAGAACATGCAAACTGGTAAAAAACAAAAAAACAAACCCAAAAACAATCACTCAGTGATCACCAAGATTAATGGAGACAAACTAACACAGATATTAGTCAGCAGAAACTACTTACCAAACTATCAGGTATAAAAATGTAATGAACTACAGTACTCTTGTAAAAGGAGAAAATTGTTCTGCATTTCCATTGACTGAGTGAACATATTAAAAAAAATATATATAACGCTGATTTGTAATTTGTAGCTACTCTGGAAGAAATCCTGCTTTGGCTAACTAGCTGCAGCAGCAAGTGATTTTTTTTTTTTCCCCACCGCCTTTAAGGTTTATTACAAATACATGCGTCCTGGGCATCAGCTGTCCACTGTATGTAGTAGTAATAAAAACAGACACAAGCTTTCATAAAATGCATAGACTGCCATAAAATAAGGTGCAAAGAACTTGCTCAAAATAAAAGACTCTTATTTACAATGTGCTGTAAATATTTCACAATGTGCCAATACGGAAAATCCCTTCTGTAGCTGCTGGTGATCCAACCCAACATGGATGAGCATGCAACTGCTACTGACAAACCCTGATTCCAGTCGGTTTGAAGAAAAAAACCAAAACAAAATAAAACACACACACACACACACACACACACACAAAATATACACTATATTATTGGCATTTCTTGACAGGTCTGCTGTGCTGAAAAATGTCATGAAAAAGAAACCTCACAGCTTTCTTCCCTACACATAATATATGCATATAATAAATTCAAGCAAACCTTATATCCCTCTTAAATCTCTGAATAAATCTCAACAATTATTTAAGAATGTATTATTTCTTAATGCTAGGTCCATGCCCCTATTATACAATATTGCATTTTAATAAGATTGCATTTATAAACCCAGACAATCATCTGACTGGCTCCAAACAGGAACAATAATAATTTCTATAGGAAAAAAAAATAACTTGCTGTCTTCTGGTGTTAGTTTTGTTCATAATTACAGCTAATTTGACTTTTTAAATTCAACTATGCAGTTCTATAAATAGGCTATAGTTACTTAAAGATAAACTGGACTTCCCGGCATTCTCGTCCCTACAGAGAGTCTCTGACCACACACAAGTCATCAGAAGTCCTCGTCCATCTCGAGGCTGCTCCTGCGACTGCTGGTTTTAGAGGCACCTGGTGACAAAGGAGAAAACAGCGGCTCGCCCATCCTCTCTGGAGACAGCGCGCACCCGTCATCCATGAGGATGTCTCCCAAACCCACGTCAGAGTAGAGGGCTGAGGCCGGGGCGTCGTCTAGCTCTGCAAAGCTCAGGCTGCCCAGGTCCAGCGGGCTGCTTATAGTGAGTCCAGCGGGAGAGTCTGAGGAGGGTGGGGACAGGAAGGAGGCTGGCAGAGGCTGCCCAATGGCTGCTGGACCGAGGAGGCTCTGGGTGGAGGCTACTCCTGCGTTGGGAGGCAGAGACTGGCTGCTCTGTGGAACTGTGGACCGCTGCTGGAGCAGTGAGGGATCGGAGGTCAGAGCAGAGATGCCGCTGGAGCTTGAGAGGCCGTGAAGCCGTGCCTGCATTTCCAGTTCCTGAAAATAAGAACAGCATGTCTGTGAGCGCCCAGACGTCCGGAAATCACTGATGTCATTATTGCACATTATATTGGATACCTATGTTATATACCTAGGTTTATGTTGCTGCATGCAAAAATTATTTCCATACATTAAACACAACCCCCCAAAAATTGAGTTTAACACTGTCATCTAAATAAGATGGAATAAAGCTGGACAAAGAATATCTGAAGAAGTCCAGAGCTCAATAAAGCAAACACCAAATTTTGTGGACCTATTTTTTGCAAACTTTATGCCTCAGTAAACCAGCGGGTCGAGTGCAGACACTTCACAGCCTTACTATACGCACTACAGCAGTGAGCACAGGTACCCAGACACTTCCTTAGGAAAGAAAAAGCTCTTTAGTTTAAAAAAAAATGAGAGTGAGAAAAGACAACAGAGCAGGGCCAAAGGCGTGGCACTCATGATACACATGCCCTGGTTACTTTTCTGTCTCCTTAGAAACAGCATGTGTGGGGCGGTCTCAGACAGGAATTATGCACCGTGGATGGATTTGTTCCTCAGGGTCAGACTATCCAGCAGTTCGTGGTGCTGGACAATCTCTAGGACTGCCTTCTCTCACTTACTAAATATTGTCTAAATTAGAAACATCCTGTCTCTGCTTAAATACTTCCCCCAAAAATGCTGAAACACCGGCTCAAGCTGGACGACTGTAATTCCTTATTATCAGGAGGTTCTAAAAGCTCCATGGAAAGCCTTCAACTGATGCAAAACGATGGAAAAAAGAGAGAGAATATTTATTTTTTGCTGGTAATAGATTAAAAAAATGGATGTAAAATCCACAATAGAAAAGCCATATCATGTCTTAAAAATCTCATAGTACCATATCAACCCAACAAAGCCTTCACTCTCAGAGTGCAGGCCTTACTTGTTGCTCATACCATTTGCAAAAATAGAAAGGGAGCATCTCGGGTCCCTGTCCTGTGGAATCAACTCCCAGTTTGGGTTCAGGAAACAGACACCCTCTGCACTTTTAAGATCAGGCTCAAAATCTGATGCAATGAGAGGTGAATACGCACTATTGCGTGTCAGTAACATTTGCTGAGTCTGCTTCTGTTAGATTTCCTGTTAAAATGGAGTTCTTCCTTCCCACTGCCACCAAGTGCTTGCTCATACAGGATCCTTTGATTGTCGGGGTCAGGATCCTTACCTTACGATAAAAAGCACTTTAAGATGACTACTGCTGTGACACGGTGCTGTATAAGTAAAACTGAACTCACCTGGATGCGTAACATTAAAGAGTGGTTTGCTTGCTCCAGCTTTTTCTGTCTCATCTCAATATCCTTGGCTCTCTGCTGCTCCTTCTGCAGTTTCCTTATGTAGTCTACAGAAGCCTTGAGAATGGTGCCTTTATTCCAGCGCGTCTCTCTGTCGTCATTGTGATATCAGTAAAGGCAGGAAAGAAGACAAGATCGCATTTATAAACCAGATGCAGAACACTGTAACTCTAAATGAGCAGAAGAAAATAGAGATCTAAAAAGCACCAATAATACTTACGGGTCTGATGACTTGGGTATCAGAGTGCCCAACTCCTTTATGCGGTCATTGATGTTGAACCGTCGCCTCCTCTCAACTGTAAGCAACAAAGGCGAGGCAGAGAGGAAGCAAAGGCACATGTGTTTACCTCGAACAATCAGCTGGTATTAAGCAGAAGTGCACGAAAAGGTAGATAGGACTGTGATTTGGAATCTGCTTTTTGTTCAGATATGAACAAGCAATAAAACACCAAAAATGATCTCAAACAAAGATTAACTTACTGAGGTTATGGTTGTCTTTCTTCTGCCTCTCTTTCATTAATGCTTTGGCATCTGCATCTGAAAGACAAAATGTCAGTGTTCATGTTATGAAAAGCTAAACTAATCTGTTCTGTTTTTTAATTTTTTTTTTTTTTTTTAAAAAGGAAGTTATTATACCAGTAATTTCCCTTTTAATTTTTGGAAGATCAGCAGGGCAGGAGTTGCTGACAGTAAGAGTAGGTGCTGCCATTCCCGGGCTATGGTAGACATCCAAGAGGTTTCCTGGGAGCTGCACAACAAACAACATGTTGCAATATATGCCTTAAATAGTCCCTGACTTCTTTAGAAGCAAATGCTGCTTCTTTAATTTAGAGCAATCAGTTCCTTGAGTTCAAAATAGAGTCAAAGCAGGTTTTTGTAGATCAGACAGATGATACAAGTTGCAAAAGTAATGTGCTTTTGCATTACAGAAGTAAATGGATGCTATACAAGCAAAGCAAAAAAAACAAAAACAAAAAAAAAACCCAACCATTTATATTCAATTACATATCAGCTATGAAGAATCCCTAGTACCACTTCAAAAATCAGAAATATTTACCTCAATGTGCTTCTTTTTCTCGCCCTCCAAAATCATCACCATAATCCTCATTTTTTTGTTTTGCAGCAAACTTTTGGCAAAATGTATCTCCCATACAGATTACTTCTTAACCTCGCCGTGTACTTTTTATGACTTTGTTTCACTTCTCTTTGTCTTGTAGCCACTGACAGCTTCACCCCGCCCATGAAACACTTTGGTGACAAATAGTAACTGAGTGCCAGAAGTGTATATTTGTTCAGAATTCCACACATGAAAGAGACCGCCCATTCACAGAAAGTACTCACACAGAGCGTTCTGCATTATTCTGTTACCGTACTATTGAAGAAGAACCTCTAAACTCCAGCGGAACCTTTTAAAAAAGGAAGTACAGGACGGTACAATGAATACAGTTTTTCATACCGTGCTAGGCAGCTGAAGACCTGAGTCAATCAACGTAATGATGTCGTCATTAAAACTCGATTCAAGGCTGATGATGTCGTCAATCACATCGTCAATCTTAAAAAAAGACAATGAAAAAAAGTGATGAAAAGTAAGCAGTGTGACAGTAACAAATATGTAAACTGTATAAAAACAGTCTGGGTGGCAACACTAAATATCTAAGCTCAATGAAAGAGCTTTAAGGAGCCCTAATCTGGAAGGGAGTGATACACGCATGAGAAGTGCCGGCACGGTTATTCTGTAAGTGCAGTATTTAACATCTTATTGTGACAACAGGCCAACAGGAGCATGACAGCAAAAGGTATGCATCATCACAGTAGGACCTTTGGGCACATCACTACAAACTCAAGGTAATTAAACAAAAAGAGAGCAACAGATTTTTCACTTCCCTAAAAATGGAAATTGGACTGGAAAGTTGCAGAAAGGCAACTATTGAAAAGGTTGTGTAATCTGCTGAATCATCAAATGAAACTCACACACAGGAAATGTAACCACTGGTATCAATGTCGGAATTCCCCTTACTTCTTCCTTGTTGGATCCGATGTTAAGCAGCGCCATAGGACTATTAGGGGCGCTGCTGGCAGTGGGGGCCACTTCAGGGGCTGAACTGGACTGGGGGACAGGGGACACAGACACAATCTGAGGAACCGCCCTGTTTCCCAGCGTGGTGGAGAGGTACTGCTTCACCTGCTGCCTCTGTGCCTGCTGGATGTGGTACTTGGTGGGATTCTCCAAGTGGGTCTGCACCTGATGATTTAAATAGCTGTTAGGGGACTGTAGTCTGACACACACTGACGGCACTAAATAAATAATGCAAACTGGCCGCCCTTACTTTCAGCACTTCCACAGGCACCTGTGCCGGTGGGGGACGGGCGGCATTAGGTGGCAGAGTGACAGAGATAGCTGGAGTTGAGTCAGATGCCCGAAGCTGAGCAGCAGCGGCCTGTTGCTGCTGAGCAAGAGCCTCACGTCTCTCCTGCTCCTGGGCTTGTTCTCGCATCAGCTGCTGCCGCAGCAACACACGTGACGACATGGCTGAGATGGATCCACGGACCTAGTGATGGAGCTGTATGACAAACACAGTATATAATGTTTTTATGTAGTTATTACACAACTCAATCCACAAATCAGAATCATCCACTATAATATTCTGATGATGGAGATCGTCATCATCCAGATGTTACTGTGCATCTAAAATAGATTTTCAATGGGAATGCTTAATTTGGTTTGAAATAATTTGTGTAATGAAGTTAAAAAGCCATCGAAAGTTTGATATGACCTGTACAATATAACACACAATTATACAACCTATCACAACCATCCTAATTCATTTTTTTTTACTTCAAAATGCTAAACAAATCAACATCATCTTGTGCACCATAAAGGTGCTCAACACCATCAATCAGCTTGCAACACCCTCACCACCTAATCACATCAAATCCAGCATTAATCCACCCACTTTCACAGTGTACCTCTGTTGAACTGCTAGAACTTTGATGAAATGCTTTCAGATGGTCTTGCAATACGATTTTACTGATACTGTCACACATTAAACCATCCAGCCCTCTTTGAAAATGAGATTATTCTTGTGTTAATACTAGTTATATGGCTGTAATGGAAGTGCCAATTTTGTAGTAAAAAGTTAATTTAAAATGTTTTGTGATCTTAAAATAGTACTGGGAATGTTACTTAGTTATTACCATAGCCACTGCCTTAATTATACTCATAAGAACTTCCATGTATATACTTCAAATTTATCTTTTTGGTTTTAATTTATTTAAATTATTAAAGTGTTTATTCTTCCTACATGATAAACAGTTGCAGCAGTAACATCTGAAATTTCACTCTGGGATCAAAGTATTTCTGATTTCTGATTACAATAGTAAATTTTTCAAATCTATTTTCTCTGATCTTTTGCCCTCAAAGCTGATTCAAGCCTCATCTTTTTTATTTTCATTTTCAATTCCTTATTTTTACTTTCAGGAAGCTGTGAACTGTGCCATACACTTTTTATAACATTCTGTTATGTCTGCTATAGTTTTATATAGTTTTACTCAGAGATACAGAGGACTCACATAGGTCTTTTTTCATTTCTATATCTATCTGCTACCATGCTCACGAGTACCTAGACTTCTATTGTAAAATAATTATATGCAAATGTGAAAAGAGTTCTGTAACAATTTGTGCACCAATAGATTTGTAAATTTGTAAAGGACTCTCCAAACACACGGTGATATTTGTAAAAGTGTGCAGGGATCTGCTAATGTGCATTTAAAATCTGCGTGAGCATAATTAGATTTCCAAGTATAAATGTGCACACAAACATACATATACATTACATAGACATTAATGGCTGAAAAGTCCGTTTGCCCCAAGAGTTGGAAAGAAGTTAAAATCAGTTTCAGCTTACTTGTATTAGACTAGGTTGGCACTTGCAACATACCACTGTGTGTACAGATTTACATGTGTCAATACACCTTCCTTGCACATCTGAAAACAGGCTGAGATTTTTTTTTTTTTTTTAAACAAAGCTGATTAAGCACACACGGATTGAGATTCTGCTATACCACTTTCACACACATTTGCAGACTATTTGAAAACTTTAATAGTCCCATAGGAGAGAAGTGATCTCTCGGGAAAGGGAACCATCGGCAGGCGGGAGGAAGTATCACTTTAAAGGCATGGATCTGTCACATCGATCGAGCCTTTGAGTCATTACTTATTGACGAGATACCGACGCCACAGAGAAAAAAAAAACCATACCTTCAACCACCTTTAGCCTGTTTTCTGTGACCTTAGTGATTAGTTTAAGATTGCACTGTCGCTTGTAGAGTTTGGATGGACAATTTGGTCCAAGTAAGCTGTGTGCAGACGCCGTGGTCCCAGCACTAAGTTTTGACGAATGGCCATATGAGCTGCGTCCTCTAACGAGGTTTCCACGACAAATCCTGTCTCATAGTTTAAAGACACGTTGATAGAGGGTCTGTAGATGTCGGTAAAGATCATGTCAGACTTTTAGTGATACTTTTTGTTTCGATTAAATAAAACTCCATTGAAATGTCCGCTAAGAAGTGGTCGTCTTCTCAACAGAAACCTATGCTGACGAAACACCATCAAAAGCCCATTTTATTTTCAAAACCACAAGTTAGCTGGATTATCTTAAGGACAATTTGGACAGGCAAGTCGGGGGCTTCCTTTTAGCAGTTTTCGTAATCTCTATTTTTGGCTAGCTCGGATCCAGCGTCAGGAACTGGCGGCGTGTTTGACAGCTCAGTACTGCTAACGGGCCCAGAGCAACGTAATGTGTGCATACGCAATAAAAACTATAATTTACATAGTGCCCTCTTTACGGTGGTCTAGCAATACAATAATTGTCCACTTGTTAGAAGGTTGCTATTTGAGTTAAAGACAGTACCGTACGACCCCGCTACGGCTAAGTTAAAATAGGAAGTTGAAACTTAGCTAGCTAGCACCAATTACTTGCCACAAGCTAATGCCAGATAGCGACACGACTTAATTTGGAATGAAGTCACGTACCATGAAAACTGGTGAGTTTAAAGGAGTCACAGCCACACATCTACGGAATCCCTTGTTTTCTTTGCCATTTCTTCAGAGCCTTGAAAACAACACTGACAGTCACTAGCCTCTATCGTTGTTTACCTCAGACCGACGGGCTTACGTCATCTTACGCAACTTACCCGGAACCTGTTGACTTTAAAGTTGCTGTATTTTCAAAACGGCCGCATGAATATAGCATGCCAAAAATTTAGCATTCATACATTAAAAAACAAAAACAATAAAGTAATGCTGAAATTCACATTTTTGTGAGGTTAAAGAAGTTAAAATCAGTTTCAGCTTACTTGTATTAGACTAGGTTGGCACTTGCAACATACCACTGTGTGTACAGATTTACGTGTCAATACACCTTCCTTGCAGGCTGAGATTTTTTTTTTTTAACAAAGCTGATTAAGCACACACGGATTGAGATTCTGCTATACCACTTTCACACATATTTCCATAAGCGCTTTGAGTGCTCTGACTGAGTAGAAAAGCGCTATATAAGAACTAGTTCATTTACCATTTTAGTCCATTTTAATCTGTCAATGATCCCGTAGTGCTAAACTAATTCAAAAGTAAAGAAATAATTATTAGTATAATTATACCAATACTACGAACAATAATGTGTAACAATTACCATCATGAATGGAAATTGCAGTGATGATAATAAATAGGAATATATACCAGGAGAGACAGCATTATTTTAAATAAATAAAGCTGACTGTGACACTTGTTTAAACCAACAAGAATAATATATATGCCCAAAATAAAAGACAAACAACAAAAATGTATTCATGAAACTTTTATTTTTGTCATATTTTACTTAGTCATCTGAAAATGAGAAGTCCATTGCAGATGTCAGTGTGTCGGAGAGTTTGGTGGCAAGTTTGTCTGCAGAGGAAAGAAAAGGCAGAAGGCGTTAGGGCAAAATCTAGGTCATTTCTATACTTGTACCATTAAAGGCAATGTCCCACATCATATATGAGCAAACTTTTGGATGACAACCCAGGAACTAGTTGAGACTAAGGCGTTCTGTGCTGACCAAACTAGCAGCAGCAGACATATCCTATAATTATCTTTCTGTATGCTGACATTATTGTGAAAAGACGCTGTTAGGTTGATATTTTGTTTCGCCTTGCAAAGCATCTTTCCACTTTTCTTTGCTTTCTTTCTTTTTTTTTTTTTTAAACTTACAATGGTCTTTGAAAGAAGGCTACCAGAGTCAGAACAAAGACACAAGTTTCATCAATTAAACTAGTGTAATCATATGACTGACCTACCAATGCAGAAGTTCTTTATTTTATAACCCTACAAAATCCCTCGACTTGTTTTGGATTACTGTTCAGCTGTACTGTAAAGCACGGGCCAATCAATATTACTGCACTTACCTGAATCTGAACACTGTATATAACCATACACTTGATGACTTATCTTTTAAAATCAATGAACAATGCTGACAGTGCTACAGCAAACACACAACCGTGAATCATAAAAAGGATGTCATGCTCTATACTTCAACTTTTTTAGATTTTTCTTAAAGTCTAATTTGGTTGTGTTATTCTTGTACTTTGTCCCTTGTGGTGAATCCCTGTTCTTAATACACTTGAATAATGATATGCCCGGCTCTTTGAGAGTACTCTTCCAATGGCTGAACGCTGTTTTACTTTACTAAGGATGTGCCGATCCAATATTCAGTATCGGTCCGATCCTGACCTAAATTACTGGATCGGATATCGGGAAGGAATAAAACATGCAATGCGTTCTGATCCAACCCGCATTAGCTGCATTACAGTACTCAGTCATCGTCGTCTTCTTCTTGTGGGTTTGCGGTTGACCAAACCAGCTTAGAGCTGCATTACCGCCACCTACTGGAATGGAGTGGGGGATCAGGAGTTAGAAAAAAAACTCATATTCTAAAAAGTTCCCTTTAACATCATGGATCATCAGTGACATGTTTTTCCACGCCTCCACCATTCTCTACCGTGTTTGTGTGTTGTGCTTGCCGTGCTGAGAATTTCAGCTGTTATTTTTTTCTCTACTTCAGCTCCCAGAACGGATCGCTATACCCATAGACACACATATATATACACTGCTCAAAAAAATAAAGGGAACACTTAAACAACACAATATAACTCCAAGTAAATCAAACTTCTGTGAAATCAAACTGTCCACTTAGGAGGCAACACTGATTGACAATCAATTTCACATTTTTTGGCAATTAGCAAGACACACTCAATAAAGGAGTGGTTCTGCAGGTGGGGACCACAGACCACTTCTCAGTACCTATGCTTTCTGGCTGATGTTTTGGTCACTTTTGAATGTTGGTGGGGCTTTCACACTCGTGGTAGCATGAGCTGGAGTCTACAACCCACACAAGTGGCTCAGGTAAGTGCAGCTCATCCAGGATGGCACATCAATGCAAGCTGTAGCAAGGTTTGCTGTGTCTGTCAGCGTAGTGTCCAGAGGCTGGAGGCGCTACCAGGAGACAGGCCAGTACACCAGGAGACGTGGAGGAGGCCTTGGAGGGCAACAACCCAGCAGCAGGACCGCTACCTCCGCCTTTGTGCAAGGAGCAACAGAAGGAGCACTGCCAGAGCCCTGCAAAATGACCTCCAGCAGGTCACAAATGTGCATGTGTCTGCACAAACGGTTAGAAACCGACTCCATGAGGCTGATATGAGGACCCAACGTCAACAGATGGGGGTTGTGCTCACAGCCCAACAGCATGCAGGATGCTTGGCATGTGCCAGAGAACACCAGGATTGGCAAATTCGCCACTGGCGCCCTGTGCTCTTCACAGATGAAAGCAGGTTCACACTGAGCACATGTGACAGAGTCTGGAGACGCCGTGGAGAGCGATCCGCTGCCTGCAACATCCTTCAGCATGACCGGTTTGGCAGTAGGTCAGTATTGGTGTGGGGTAGCATTTCTTTAGAGGGCCGCACAGCCCTCCATGTGCTCGCCAGAGGTAGCATGACTGCCATTAGGTACCGAGATGAGATCCTCAGACCCCTTGTGAGACCATATGCTGGTGCGGTTGGCCCTGGGTTCCTCCTAATGCAGGACAATGCTAGACCTCATGTGGCTGGAGTGTGTCAGCAGTTCCTGCAAGATGAAGGTATTGAAGCTATGGACTGGCCCGCCCGTTCTCCAGACCTGAATCCGATTCAGCACATCTAGGACATCATGTCTCGCGCCATCCACCAACTCGCGCCATTGCACCACAGACTGTCCAGGAGTTGGCGGATGCTTTAGTCCAGGTCTGGGAGGAGATCCCTCAGGAGACCATCCACCACCTCATCAGGAGCATGCCCAGGCGTTGTAGGGAGGTTATACAGGCACGTGGAGCCACACACAATACTGAGCCTCATTTTGACTTGTTTTAAGGACATTACATCAAAGTTGGATCAGCCCGTAGTGTGTTTTTCCACTTTAATTTTGTGACTCCAATTTCATTTCCATTGATGATTTTTGTGTGTTGTTGTCAGCACATTCAACTTTGTTCTGTACAAAGTATTCAATGAGAATATTTTCTTCATTCAAATGTGTTACGAGTGTTCCCTTATATATATATATATATATATATATATATATATATATATATATATATATATAAAAATCATTACAGGATTACGCTCACACCAGTTTTTCAACATAAACACTGATGACGCAATAGCAGCAGTCAGTTGTTTTACATGCAGTCTGTCTGCACAAGCGCAAAGAGGCGGAGCCATTATAGAGACAGTGAGCTCAGATGGAGCTCACTGGAAACGTTTTTCTAGCGTCCAAACAAAGCTTTTTTCCCCTGTAATCACCATTAAACATTTACTGGGAAACAGCTGGAGGTCCTTCATCAACCACCTCATCAGTAAGTGAAGAAAAGAGAACTTTGTAGCTGCTCCATCCACCGTTTGTTTCACACAGGGAAAAACTGCAGTCCGGAAGTTAAAATATGCAGATGAACTGTTGATAAGAAAAAAGTATTTCTTATCCGATTACTTGAGTAATCGATGGAATAATTAATAAAATAGTCAATTACTAAAATAATTGATAGTTACAGCCCTAATGAAATTTGCAACATGCCATAAGCCAATGCATCACCTTCTCACATAGGAGCAACAGGTTTCACGTGATAGATCGGCTTTGTATCGGCAGATATCCAAGTGTAAAATATTGGTATCGGACATAAAAAAGTGGTCTCGTGCCAGCCCTAAACTGTACTTTGACCCTAAGACAGTTTTGCTGTGAAGTTACAGTCCCAACCATCACACCAGTGTGCCACTTGCTTTTGAGTCTTCATAACAGCTGGAAAAACAAAAATGATTAATTCACAGCCGTGCTGTGAATGTGCCCGTGCATTGACACGAAGTACATCGCCAAGTCAGGGCATAGAATAGGATTTAGTTTGGATCTGATCTATCATGCAGTTAGACGTTTTTAGTGTTTTTTGTTTGACTTTTTTTATGTTAGAGTGCAATGAATTGGTTATCATAGACTGAGTATCAGTATTACACAGACCAAAAATTGTACAAACCAGCTCTTTTCTGTAGCTTCTTCCTCTTCTTGCCAGCAGCCAGGAGCGCATGACCCTGCAGTAGAGGGTCTACGTGCAAGATATCCTTCAAATTTGGAGCCTTGGATACAGCATCCTTAGCAGGGAAGTCTGTCTTTTTCTGTGCTTTTATTTCCACCGTCATTGGTCCAAACTGTTTTGAGCAGGACAGAATAGAGTGAGTTGAGTAACAGTACTGAGGAGTATTACAGGGGAGAAAATAATTATTTTATCCTCTGATGAATTCATAAGTTTGCTCATTCCAAAGAAATTAAGTTTCTTATTTTTTATGGCATTTTTTATGCAGGATGGCATATGCATGTGGTCACCTGCTCCACCACTGAGCCACCCGGGTGCCCCTGCAAGTTTTATTTTTAAATGAAAATATAATGTGCAAATAAAAAAATAAAAAAAACGGCCTCTGTCCATAAGTTCAAATAAGGCTTCAAATTAAACCAAAAAGATTTTTCTGTGCAAAACAACTGAGAAGTTTACAGATGATTCAGTTCATGAAGAGGTTTACTATTCAGAATGAATGCTAATATTAATGCGAGAAAAAAATAGGAGACCACATAGCTGCTCCTATTGTACTTCACTCGTTAGCTAACATAACTGAAATGGTGCCACTTAGCAAACATCACCCATGAGAGCTTGTTTCCGACAGGTAAGCTAACAGAAAAAAGTTGCTAAATTTGCTGCCAGTCGCTTTTTGGGGAACAAAAGTCACCAGCGGGGTCTGAAAAGTGGCTAAATCTAGCGACAAAGTCGCTAAGTTGGCAACACTGCCATGCTGTCACTTCCTGCGTGATTTACAGGTGAAGCGGTGAGGGAGAGAGGTGGGGAAGTGTGAAGTTGTGCAGAGACAAATTGGGAGAAGAGAAAGGTAAACTGGTGGATGTACAAGTATGATTGTAACACGACAGACTATATCGATATAAACAATATTGTCTCATCTTATATCACGTATGAAAATATATTGAAATTTTTAAACACGATGTATCGCCCCGCCCTACTTATTTCACTCAATGACATGCAAGTCAATTTATAAACTTTATGTAATCTGTTGTTTCTGAATTTTTTGGTTGACATTCTGACTCTCCATTAAAAGGGAACTAACATAAAAACTGTTCATTTCTTTGAAAGTGAGCATATTTACCAGTTCAACAGGGGATCAACTAATATTCCCCCCACTGTAATTTAGTTACCACCTAAGGCTACTGCGGTTTCTCACCTCTGGATCCTGATCATCCTCCATAGATTCAATTTCCTCTTTAGAGGACGATGCTTCCACTGACCCTCCTTCCATGTCCAGCTCACAGTGTGGCTCACCCTGGCCTCCTTGTGTCATCCCAGTGGTTTCCATACAGAATCCCATTTGACCATCAGGGCAAGATGACTCTGAACACAGTGAAAAGCAGATCAACTTCTGCCACCCTGAAGTGTTTCAAACCATTTAGTCTTAAGGTAATCCAAGTTTACATGATCAAAGCATATGGTTTTATTATATTATAAAATAATTTTTTTTATTTGCCTGACTGTGCTACTATTAAGCATAACTTGTTTACCTGCAAGAACCTCCTGATTTCCTTTTTCCAGCTCATCCCAGTCAAAGGCTTTACCCATTTCTGTAACAATCTCAGCACTGACATGTGTAGGAAGAGTGTGTGTCTCTGGAGGGTGTGTAAAGTAGCTAATCCTTCCCCTAAATAACACAACATGGTAAAATTAACAGAGCATTTATACTGTGACATTGGTTCACTGAATTCTAAAGCTTTAAACTAATTTTACCAACCCGGTCCAGTCCATTAGTACACTTTTGGCTGCTTTGTCAGTGTCTGGCAGCCCTCCCTTCCTCAATTTGCCCTGCCGTCGGGCGAGCAATGCCAAGCACTCCAGAGCAGTATGAAAGTCTGGGACACCATAGTGTTCCATGATCTGGATTTCCAAAAGAACAAATGTCCAGTCATTGTTTGAGCTACTTTATCATTCAGTAAAAATGGCTTAAGAGGTAGCATGACCCACTTGTGCCTTGTTACACCGTCTGAGGATGGCTTCCACAGGTGGAAGGGGATCAACAAGCTGTTCGATTTTAACACAGTTGCGAAGAATCACTCCTGCATCTGTCGTTGATGTGGCCATGACAATGCCGGGACAATCCAGAAGCTTAATGTGTTTGTCCAAATGTACCTCTTGAAGACACCTGAAATCCAGAAAACCAATCAGCAAGACTATGGCAGCATTAATATGCTCATCATAATGGTGCAGCTGTCCTGTGATGGAATAACAGGACATTTATTGAAGTTTTCCAGGCTTGTGAGCAGCTGCCTGCTTTGCTTAACTGTTAGGCTAGTTCAAGCGTAGGAGTACAGGATGAACATGTTCATGTGCACTTACTTGGTGACACCAGGAGTGGCTCCAACATTACATGCCCGTGCCCGTTTCAAACTGTTGATCAAACTACTCTTTCCCACATTAGGAAAACCTGCAAACCATCAGTGCAACAAAAAAATTCCTATTTAATCCACATTTCTTCAAAAAAAAAAAAAAAAAAAAAGTTATACATCAACTATAAAGATTGTACAGTGATTGCACAGCAGCTGCTCCTCTGTCAGACTTACTGGTACTCTAGGTTTTGTTGGATTCGGTGCTTACCTACAACACCTACAGTGATGGCTGTCTTTATATCCAGGTTGCGGCAATAGTTGCCCAGTAGCTTCATCAAGCAATCTGCTCCAACACAAGCACTGGTACTGAGAAGCTCTGTGGTAGCTTGTGTCACTGGAACATTACTGCGTTTCTACCCATTGCAGGAAACATAATGGGCAGAGTTCATGCAAAAGTCATGTTTAAACATCAACTAGAGAAAATATCCTCGATTTAATCTTTAATTCTCGATATTTTGAGTATAACTGCTTCACTACTTACCAGGTTCTTAGTCTGCTGTTGAGTAGATGCTTTGAAAGCCACAGTGGGAAACTCATTTCTAAGATACTTTATCCACTTTTCCACTATTTCTTTTGACACCAAATCTGTAATCAAAGCAAAACAATTTAATATTTAACCAAACAAATAAGATGTGTACTTTGTTAGTAGTTTTCTTACCAATTTTATTGAGGACTAAAACTATCTTCTTGTTTGTACCACTCTGAATGACTGCCTGCTCCACCTGAGGACATCTGCAGCCCAGAGGGTCACGCGCATCCAGCACCTCCAGAATTACATCAGAAGCCTCCACAACCTTAAAAAAACAAGTCAGATCACATGTAAGTCAACTCTTCTCTCATTCACTGTGTTTCTAAGATACAGGATGTCTGTCAAAATTTCCTTTCAGTTAAAATAAGACAAATAACTCTTCTTTTGTTATATATAAAGGCTGGTGTGTGGTGCAGTGCAACTAAATACCTTTTTAAATTCTCTGTAATATGCCTTTCTTGAATTCTCATTTTCAAAGTTGACATGCTTCTCCAAACTCTGCATCTCCGTCTCCTGTGGGGATGAAGGAGAAAAATAATAATGTCTACAGCAGCAAACTGCAGACAGTTTGCTGCTGTAGCTAGAATCCTAAACGGTCTCATGTTTACCCTCTGCTCAAACTCTCTTTGTCGCTGAAGGATGTCATTCTGGAAGGTTTGCAAATTTCTCCTCTTCATAAGCTCTCGTTCTCTAGACAATTTCTGTTTCTCCTGGAGGTCCTGAAGCTAATAAAGAGACACGAGAGACAGATTCACTTCAATCAGCACTGTGCCATCAAATCTAGTACAGCCAAGACTTTCAAAGGGCATACCCTTTGTTTCCTGATTTCTTCTGGCTTTCTGCTGTCCTTGACATTTTGAGCAGTGGACTGTTGTGTATTCCTTGTCCGCCCTGAAGCATCCCCCTTTTGTCCATCTTTAGTCTGCAGGATATACAGACAGTAAGATGTAATGTATTTTAGCTCATCACCATGGAATTTGAAAGCAAAACATTCATTTTACTGGGTTGTTTACAGAGACATAAACAGTGACACAGAATGACACAAACAAATAAATTCCACTAAGGTGTAATGTATCGGTGGAAAACTTGCATGCAGCTCATGTCAAGTACTTGGGCTTAATTTTAGATCAATATCTGAATAGAGAAAGCATTGTGGACGAAATAGTTTTAAAAAAGTTTATCTATTGACAAGCAAATCATGTCAGAAGTCATATTGGTGCTGAGGAATTTAGGCAGGCCAATACGTTACCACTGAGTGGTAACGTATTGGCCAGCTGAAGCTCAATCTTGTATTTAAATTTTTAAATGGTATTGCACCAAACTTTTGGGGCCATGGCTTAAATTTTAGAAATAAACGTAATTTAATCAGTACAAGATTTGGAGCACCATTCCTTGCAGATACCCATGGTAAAGTCTTATGGTATATCTCGTTTCCTTTACACTGATATTCAGGCATCGAATAGTCTTCCTTCAAAATTACATTTTATACAAGCTCTGTCTACTTTTATGAAAGTTATAAGTATTTTTCTTAATCTGCTGGCTCAGCCCCAGCACTAAAAGTTAACCACAGGTAACATTAGCCGCGTAGCACTCACCTTAAACTTCCCAGCAAAGCCGAGTCGTTTGGCTCGTTTCTGTTCTGTCAAATGCAACAAAATACGAAACGAAGACGTTTAAATGTTAATTAACTTATTCAGCGACTCAAAACATGGAGCACACATAATAAATACGTACTAGCTTTGGACATAACTTCACTCTAGCCTCGCTCTTCTAAGGCTTCACGTGGACACCAAGGATATGGACATAGGCGCACAATGACGTCAACAATAACATCCGGTTAAGTATCAAAATAAAAGCGTAAAAAAAAAAGATTTGTTTTTCTTTTTTTTATTATCCCCGCCACTTGCCTCGCCCTCTGGGGTTCTGGAGAATTTATGTTGTTTGTGTTGTTATCATTAATTTAATTCAGTATCAAATTAACATTACAATACACATTTCAAAATTATAACAGAATCCAGCAATTATTTTGGTGTGACCGAGCATTTATGAAAAGGCACTTCTGAGGTAGATAAATTCAGTACAGTTTTCTCAAAGAAAATAAAGTATTTGAAGACAGTATTTTTTTTTTTGTATTTTTGATTAAAAACACTTTGTCCTACTTAAAAAAAAACTTTAATTGAAAAAAAATTTACATTTTTTTATTTCCTAATATTTTTCTAAGTGAAACGTATTACCTAGATTTTATCTCTTTTTTAAGCCTTTTTTCTTTTCATTTGCAGCTTTAAAGAAAACACGACAATCAAAAAATAATTATTTTCTTTTCCCCCTTTTTTTACACTGAAGAAATCCTGTACAGACTCAGTTCCTCAGTTTCTTGCAAGTTCCTGTGTGAACTGAACAACTGAAAATTCAAGGAATAGTTAAGCTAGTTTTCAGAAAATTAGCTTAATCTTTCCCTGTGGAACTTGATGGACTGAACATGCACACTGAAGGCAACAGGTTTTTGCACAGGAAGTGACCATGACCTCGTTTTCAGAGGATGTTCGCTAACAGTTAATCCACATAAAATATATCAGACTTTTCTTCCCTTCCAAAGGTTAAACAGCTGAAAGCATCTTGAGCACTGCAGAGAAAAAGGTGTGCACCAAGTGTGATTTTAACCCACAGACTTTAAGTGTTGTCACTGCTGTGGATTTTTATAGAAAATGAACAAAAAATTAATGAAAAAAAAAAACCCAAGCATGGACAGAGGTACTTATTCATTTAGCTGCTGTTTAAAATTTAAAAAGTCTTCATCAGAACAAACACTTTACACATTGTTTGCTCCTCACTGCCTTTGAAAAGCAAGAGCTAAAAAAAAAAAAAAATCCAGCAAATGCTCTTTTATGTGCAGGTTTGTCACATCCCAGCATCTTAAATGCTGCTCTGTCAGATGCTGCTGATGTGTCAGATATGCACAAAGTGTTCTTTGGTGTCAGAGCCTTGGTTTACCAACATAATACTGGACATAATACAGATGTAATAAAAAGACATAATACTCTGATAGCAAACATTTCTTGAATCTAGAAACTTATGTTTTTTCTGCATCTGGAATTTTGATTACCTGTCAGTGAAGTGGTATAACTCTATCTATCTTAATCTATTATATTTTTATTTTTTATTATGTTTTATTCTGTGTATTGTTTTTGTTTATTATACGGGAGAACATCCTGTCAGCCTTGTGCCGAGAGGGCTGTGGTCATCCATCTGTCCTGTTGTAATAAACCCAAATATAAGGAACACCTTATATTTATTCAGTTTCATTCATACAGCACCAGTTAACAGTCAACAAATCCTGTCTCACGGCACTTTATATTATGAGGTAAAGACTCTACAGTGTTAATCTAGGACAAATGTTCATTTGGACTCATTGATGAAGCGAATGGAATTTAGTGGTCAAGGGAGAGTTTTTGGCCATAGCTCACTACATGTGGATACTGTATCATGCAGTCATGTAGACAGACGTGGATACAAACTACAACTTCAAGTGTTTGGCTGTGGTGAAACAACTGTGTAGTGTCTAAAATGCCTATGTGAAACTGCATGTATGTTGTCTCCTAAAGGTGTAGGAAAATTCCAGCAAGGGGCCTCTCAGTTTGGGAGCTCATCTTCATTGTTTATCTTTACCAAATATGGAAAGTTGTAAAACTAGTGGTCTCTGAGCCCCTCCAAAAACTGGTAGAAACCAGTCTAGGTGTGACAACATGAGTACCAGATGTTAAAGTTTCTTTGTTCAGTGTGCAGAAGATCATTGGCCTTCCTTCTCACCCAGATGTCTCGAGCATCTGTATTTTGACATTGTCTTTTTATAATAAATCTTATGTTATTCTATAAAGACTGTGTTGACCAAGAATTTCTTCAAACACAACATCATGGCATCAAGATCAAGAAACCACAACTGCAAGGTAGCTTAAAGGTGTTCTGCATATTGTTAAATGAAATGTATCAGTGTACCAGTGTTGTTGTGCAAAAAATACAGTTTACAACAAAGATGACGAATTTTTGAGCAAATGCTTGATAGGTTGTAATTTTCCATTTTACCGTTTATGGAAAAGTCAGTGAACTACTGTATTAAAAAAAAAAAAATTACCAGGACATTTTTTTTTTTATTATAAGCTCTCTGAAACATTTCAGTCTTATGCTCATGAGGGGAGTATCCATGTCTGGTTGGAGTTGTCCACCTGGAGGTGAACCTTGCCCAGTCTGAGGAATCATTTGTCCATCCAATCAAATGTCCACCATAACATTTATTTGTTCACATTTTATTTGTTTTATGTAATTATGTTTTTGTCATCATTAATCAAGAACGGCATTGCTTTTCACTGTGTGAGCGTGAGTGTACTTAGTGGGTGCTCCTTGTTAACATTATGGCCTAACCACTAAACTTGACATGCGGTGAAGATGTGGTTCAGAGAACTGAAAGCCTGTTTGTAGATAACTGCCAGTTTAAACTGGCTGATTCTTTTTGTACCTTCTTTTATATGATTCATGTTGTGTTAGTAGTACATATACAATAATTTTGTAATGGTCCCCTCTTCCCTCTTGAGTACGCTTGGCATTTTCCTCGCAAGGTCCTGAAAATAACTGTTTTCACCATTCACTTTTCTAACAAATGTTGATATAAAGGGCCATCGTTTTAGACCTTTTCTCAGCTGAAATGCTGACTTCTTATCTTTCACTTTCAATCAAACCTTCAGGTTGTTGAGACATTTGGCAAAGTTTTTTTTTAATGTGTTTTTGCTTGATGGGTTTATCTTTTATACTTGCATTTAGAGACTGTGAGCAAATAGGATTAGAGCACAATCAATTACAATCAAGGTGTGCAACTTGGCAGCAACACATAAAGCCATAAACTATTACTTCATTAGGCTGAATCAGAGCATTACATTAATCTTGTTTGTAAGCAGACTTCCATTCACTCAATTAAAATGCAGCCTAGCAACAATATCTCTATAATTTTGAATATATAATATTTGTTTTTTTCTTTGTCTATTTCAATTATTAAATTGTATAAAAATTGTAACGACTGTATCAACTGATGCCAATAGTCCATGCATTATCTGAGTTTGTACATTTTACATTTTTATAGTATTTTATACATTTGGGTAGCTGTTGTTTATCAGATTCATGTAAGTTTGCATATTTTTGTCACATGGCATCTACATCATTAAATCAAAGCACCTCACGTGATGAAAAGGTACAGTCCTGCGCCGGACTTTGCATCAGGTGCTTAAAACAGTAACAGTAAAACATACTGAATGCTGTAAAGTGTGGTTATTTTTGTTTAACTTAGCGTGTTCATATTTTACCAAAGGTATCACAGGATACTTTTGCTCTGTACGCTGTGATGCCCGTGATGATGCGGGTGAAGATTTCTCACGTCCTCACAAATGAGATTAGTGGAAGGGATCGCGTTGTTTGTGTCTGACCTGTTCACTCCGTAACCCTTCGTGTCTGGCAAGTTTGCTCTGGAACCTTTTAATCTCTCCGGATTGACGGTTCGCTTGAGGAAAGGCTGAGATTTACCAAAGCTGGTGTAATGGTTTAGTCCATTTTCCTCACAGGCCAACATTAGTTAAGAACTCCATGTGGGTCAAGGACTTCACGTGAGGAGCTGCATCTGAAGATGTTAACTTTTCCTCTTTTTTTCCTTAAATGTGCACGTATATATATTAATATTATAGTGTTGTACACACTTTCTGAAGCTTATCAAATGCGGCCTAAAGCAAATTCTTACTTTCATTATGCAAACTTACAGATCAAGTCAAAGGTGCCACTTTGACTGTCTTTCCATTTGAAGAAGTTGGGATCTCCCCAAGCTGCGAATGTGAACCCCCTTGACCGGATGAGGAAAATTTTTCTTTTTTTGTTTTTTACATCTGTGTACCAAATAATACACTAGTGTGAAAAGGACTAAGTCAGTCTTCATAGTGTCTCATGTTCATGTCACAGCAGATTTGTGTGCATGTTTTTTTCTTGGCATTGTCAGTAAAACAGCTGAAGAAAGAAATCAGACACTAGTTCACTGCCATAAATTATGACTGATTTGAAGCTCAGTTATTAATTTGGCTTCATTCCCTCAGTTCTAAATTGAGGGTGAGTAACCTTTGATACCAATAGGCATTGTACAAATTTAAGAATTAGCCTTGCTGTTCATGCACTAAGAGACTGTGGGCAATTCTTTCTCTCTTTTTTTTTGTTTGTTGGTTTAGTTTTAGAACCATTAATCTGGAGTTGTAACACATATGAATGTCAGGTGTTTTTTTTTGTTTGGCCCTTCACTGTTACCAGCAACTGTGGAAGAAAATGGACAACAAGCCCTCAAAAAGTGCGCCGTCCTGCCAAAGATCAGAGGAGTGATACCCAGGGCTCATCTGAATGGTGTTGAGGAATCTTGAATGTTGGGGACTGATGTACAATAAAGAACCAAGAAGTGATTTACCACTCAGATGTATGGGTTTTAAATAGATGTTGCATTTTTTTTGTTGTTTTTGTTCTCATCAGTTTGACATTTGCCAAAACTTTGTAAAGATTTGCTATCATATTCAAGGGACACCGATTCCACCCCCACCCCACCCCCCATGAGTGTTCAGATTGTGTGCTGTGTATTGCGAGTTCTTTAAATTTTGACCCATTTCAGTTGTCATTTAGTTTCTGCACTGCTGTTTTGTAAAACTTTCAGTACACTCAAATGTACACTTCTTTCTCTTGAGGTTTAAAATTTGTTCATACTTTTTTTTGAAAAAAAAAAAGTTCATACTTTTGAATAAGCAGCATGCTCTCCACATGCTCATAGGTAAGCTATCTTGAGCTTTAAAACTGTTGTTACTGAGGTGGAAAATAAAAATGAAGCAAACTTTGACTCCTGGCTTACAGACTTCATCCCTAATTCAATCAAGTACTTTTGCCCGTGTATATGATTAATGTGAATGTTTGTGTTACAGCATTTCAAGACATACAAATGTTTGTACGGTCTTGTGCTTAATAGAAAATAACACCACTGAAAATTATCATAGTTATCAAACAATCGCCACACCAATGGTTACAGAACACACTGACACAAAAACTTGAAATATGCTTGATAATTTTATATACATTTGAAAAAAAGGACAATATAATGATTCATTTGCTTTATGTATTTTTTTTTCCTTTTTCATTTGCCAGAGAAAGCTATATTTACTAAAAAAAAAAGAAACAAATATTTACTGTACAAATCAAAATATTTCTCATTTTTTCCCCAAAACGGAGAAAATGGGCATTTATGCAGGAGCCACAGAGGAGACCTCTGTCTTTGATGTGGATACTTCAGAACCATCATCCACTTGTTTGCCAAAGAGCTGCATGATGCATGAGCGGAACTGTTTGGGAATGAAGAGAAAAAAAAAAGCATGTTAAAAACTGAAACACAATTGAGGTGGAAATTTTGCCACATGTGGTAATTTTGTGCCCACCTGTCGGTTCATGAAGACATAGATGATTGGGTTGTAGATAGTAGCGCTCTTGGCAAAGTATGCAGGCATGGCAGCAGCCAGAGGGTGGAAGGCATATCCAGGGTTGGCCGCAGCAAAGCAGGCAAAGAAAGTGTAAGGTCCCCAGCAGAAACAGTAAGCCAGGATCATGACAACGATCATCCTGGAGACTTCTTTCTCAGCCTTCTGAGTTGACTCTGACTCCTTCTGCTGCATGGCAACCTGTGGTCGACAAATCAAGAGTGTGAGATTTAATATCCTAATCTCACAACTTTGAATTACCACTAAATTGTAAAACTCAAGGTTACATACACTACGGATGGCCATCCACACAGCAAGGTAGCATAAGATGATGACACCCAGGGGGATGATACAGCAAGTAATCATGAGAACAATCATGTAGGACTGGACTCCAGGGTCCTCACTTCCACTGAATACATCAGGTCCACAGGAGGTTTTCAGTCCATGAGGCCAGTACCTAATACAGGAAAATGATTAGTCTCTAGTTTATGTTTCAGCACTCATTGTCTTCGTATGTATCAGCGTCATTGAAAAGAAGCAGCAGGCTAGTACCTACCTGCTCCATCCAAAGATGGGAGGAGCACACCAGAATGCTGACCAGACCCAGGAGAAGACAATTCCAGATGTTGCCCATTTGGCATCAAATTTGACATTTCCAAAAGGTTTGCACACAACTATCCATCTTTCCCAGGAGATGACTGTCAGGGACCAAAGACCAGTAATACCTATGTAAAGAAGCAGGGCACTCAGTTAAGTTTGTTTAGCGTGTAGGCTCATATATGACCAGGAATCCTGTCTTTGGAAACAGTTGTAAAACACTTTTGCATCTTAAAAAAAAAACAACAAAAAAAAAACTGATAACTTACCACAAGTTGCTACAGTAAAGCCCTCAAAGACACACATTGGGTGTCCTAGAATGAAGTAGCCAAAAAACTGGTTGCATACGCTAATGGTGCTGGCCAAAAGTGTCTCTCCCAGATCAGCAACAGCTAGATTCACCAGGATCCAGTTTAGGGGGTGACGCAGTTTCTTGAACTTCGCCGTGGCCACCAAGACAAGACCATTGGTAAAAGTTGATGCAACCACCACGAAAAGCATCCAGAGTGTTGAAAGATTGTAAACCCATCTAGGTGCAATGTGGTAATTGGGACCCTCAAAGGGATCTAGGAATAAAATGTAAAAAAGGAAAACAAAACAATCATTTGTAAATTCTTACAGTTTAGAATCTTGTGTGGTTCCATAATCTCTCTGCATTGCACTTAATGTGGTTCTAAAAGTTTGCATATCTTTTTAAATGGCTCAGGCAGTACATTTTTGTGAGTTTGTGGTTCTATCCTCAGCCCTTGTGTGTGTGCCATATTGTCCTTTAGCAACAGACTGAACCCCAAGCTGTTGCTCCTGGCAAACTATTGCCTTGCATGGCAGAGCTAACTATATAGAGCATGTTTTTTTTAAATAAGATGCTATAAAAAAAATGCCAGCATACATTGGTTGAAAATGGAAACACCAAATTTAGAAAACTCAAAGTTCTTAAGAATGTGTATTCTGTCTGTAATATAATTACTACCATAATTATTTGAAGCCTATGCATCTCAGCCACACTGATTTTGAATAAGCTCTCAGCTGAACAAGTTGAGCTATTTTTCTCAGCTTGTTCTTTTGTTACAATCTCCCATGTCAATCAAAACACAAAAAAATAATGCTATAATACTGTACCTCTGGTGTTATTGCTGTTGGTATATGCAAAGGCTGATCCCCTTGTTGTATCTTCATGGTACCGCCTGGCAGCAAAAGACTGTTTTCCCCACTCTTCTGCCATTCTGATCTTAGAAGGAGGTCCTTAGCTGTTAGCCTGTCTTGTCACTTGCTACCTCCTCAGATGGCTGGTGCTGCACATCTGACTTTTGCTTTTATACCTATGCTTCACAAACCTCTGATTGGATTAGGTCACAATCAAATTATAGCTGTGTCGCGCCTCTTGGCAGTGCCACACAGTAGCAAATCAGTAACCCTGAACTGTAATTAAAACTATCAACTAATGAGGTTAAGACAAAATGCTCAAATAATCTTGTTTGAAAGTGGATTTCCGTCTACTGACTTCAGATGAGGATTAGTTTTGAGATCTTTGACCAACAAATAAATGTCAGTTTTGTGTCCTAATTTGTACTCACTGAGTTCTCTGGTCACTCAAATCATTTATAACTATATAGAAACAAGAAATTACCCCCCACTCCCACCCCCCCCACCCAAAAACAAAACAAAACAAAACAAAACAAAACAAAACAAAACAAAACAAAACAAAACAAAACAAAACAAAACAAAACAAAACAATACTGCATGTATCTATTTAATCACCATTTATGCTTAAATGCAAATGTTTACTTTCTTGTACTTTTGAATACAGACAGGAATAAACTCCAGATACTTTGCATCTATTACATGATGATAATTAAGATTTACACTACTGTGAATTTCATAGGTATACATGTCAACCCTAATTTACTTGGCACTCTCAAAGCAGCTTTAGTGGAGAAGCGGAGATCCACAGTCCTATAATAGTGCAGGTTTCAGTTGTTGACCTGTGAGGGAAGTAAGACACTTTTAATCCCTCCGGAAAGTGGGTTCATCGGATTCTTTGACAGTCCTTTGAGCCTGCAACACACGTCATAGCCCTTATGGCAAGAGGGAAGCAAAGGGAGGAACACTTTCAGATTTATAACCATGTATAAATGATTGAAATAATAAAATGTAAAAAAAAAAATAAAAGAGAAGAGAATTCAAGATAAGCCAGGACAGCGTGGCTCTGTGTAGAAGACTTCATTTGGTTATGGGAAAGGCTTGTCAGTCAAAAGTTATTAATATAAAGTTGTTAGCAATTTCGTGAAAATGTTTTTCATATTCTTTCATGAGTCGCAAATTCCATCCTGCTTACATATTCTTGGCAAACAGCACTGAATGACAGCTATGTGTCTGGCATCGGAGCAGGATAGTGTGTGTTTATGAGATCTGCTCAGAGTCGTAGTTGACAGCTTTTGTTGGAATATGTACGATGCAGCCATGGCAAATAAATAACAGTCATACAGCGTTATTATTTGCATTCTGCTTTTCTACAGACCCTTTCAAGTTTCAAAGGCAGTGCAGGAATTGTGTGTTGATGTGATAGCAGGGCACTCACAGTGAACACGGCTGTTCATTAAGTGCCTTAAACCTGCTCCAATGGCCAAAAGTAAAACGTTTGTATTGAAGTCTTTGAGAAACCAGCTCTTTGACTACTCTCTTCTACTAGGACCTCTCTAAACACTTAGTGTTTTATGAGTTTATGATCTCAGTTGTGAGTTTCGGGTCTTACTGAGTAAAACATGATGTTGAATTTAGTAAATTACACTCCCTGACAGAGTCAAGAGTTAACAGAGTAGCACAAAGAATCATTGTTTCAGGTTTGTAACAGTTTTGCTGGCGCTGGAAATAAAACTTCATTCAGCTTTAAATGCACTATGTGTGACATTCAGCTTGATTATTAATTCATAGCCAATAGCAACTTTGAATTTGATAAACCAAATCCAGGACTGAGTTCTCATCTATAATGCTAATGAGTCATTTACCACTTTGTTAGCATCACACAGTGTTTTTATAGGCCTATTATCTGGAACCTTTATCTTATGGTTGTTTTAGCTAACATTAGCTAAGATCTTAATATTTAAGTGTAGGCGTCACCCATGTGCCCTAACTTTTGACTGGTACTGTACTATATATAGTTAATTGTTGCAGTTATTGAGTGCCTAACCCAGGAACATCTCTGAAGTGTTTCCTCCTTAGACATGCTTTGCTAGACCTCAGCTGCAGCTGTCTTGTGTTGCTGGTTTGTTGGGGTCTTTGGACCCTCAGTTTTCAGTAAGTAAATAAGCTCAGTTGGGTTGAGGTGAGAGGACTGACTCAGCCATTTCAGAGCGTCTACCTGAAGAAGCCCGTGTTTGTTTTTGCTGTATGTTTCATCAATATCCGTGTACACCTTGGCGCCACCAGATCAGCATTTGACTCAGCAGTCAAATCATCAATAAAACAACAGCGTCCCAGTTCCACTAGCAGCGATGCATGCTAATACCGCTACGCTGCCTTCAAAATGTTTGACAAATGATGTGCAATACTTAATAAAAGCTTGCCACTTGCCATAATTCTGCTCCTAGTTCAGCTTGCTTTAACCAGTCATTTTTTTCCTGATGTTTCTGCTGTTAACTTGAAATTTTCATCTTGAGGAAAACCCCTGTTTTTATTTAGCCATCTCTTGATTGTACAGTTATTAATGTTCGAACTTTTAGGTCATTAATTTTTCATAAAAAATAAAATAATGATGATAATAATGATAATAAGTCATGGTTGTGGTGGTGGGAACAGTTTGAATATTGAATGAATGGCTACAGAAGCATTAGGTTCTCCAAAGGCTTACACAGCTCCAGTGCCTCCATCCACAAAACTGCTTCTTTATATGGGATCATGATGGGTATGACTGCTTTCTTGCACATCATGATCTGTGAGAAGTCTTCAGTAAAATCATGTGGAATACCAGGAATGGGATGTGAAAAGTTGGTGTGTCACTGTCATTTAGGTTAACAGTTCTTTGTCCTCTGTGTCCACAGACTGTTTTTTTGTTTGTTCGTTTGCTTGCTCGCACTTTTCAGAGCCACAAGCCACTTTAATCTTTTTTTTAATAGTCTATGATCTAAAATGACTAAAGCTGAGTTGTTTTCACTAAATTATGTTTAATAATTCGGGTGGAGGGAATTCGCTGTCTGATCTAGTGCCATCTAGAGGCCACAGTGGTCAGTACCACAGAAAGTGGAACATGTAGCCTAAGTTTAGAGCAGATTAACTAATGTAATCATTGTTAAACTTGATTAGGATGTTTTGTTTATGACAGGAAAAGCAGCCCAATGCTTAAGCAGCCCACTGGGCATACTCCTGAAAGTCCGGATTTGCCTCATTGACTGAGGACGATATTTCAGCATTAACGGTTTCAGTTTAGGCAACCTGTGCCTGTGCATAGTAGGTTACTAGTTCATTTCTGATGATTCAATCTCCATGTTTATTACCATGTTTGTCTTTATCGACTGTTTAGCGGTTTACCTTTATTCCAGAGCCTGTTGTGTGCTGAATGGAGCTCATTGTACTGCACTATAGTAGGGTAAATCAGCTCTTTGGCTGTAAATCATATTGAGTACACAACTCACATTTCTGCAGATATTTAAGTATATTTTTTCATGGGACAACACTGACAAAATGACACTTTGACACAATGAAAAGTAGTCTGTGTGCAGCTTATATAACAGTGTAAATTTATCTTCCCTCAAAATAACTCAGTATACAGCCATTAATGTCTAAACCAGCGGCAACAAAAGTGAGTACACCCCTAAGAGACTACACCCGTAAATGTCCAAATTGAGCACTGCTTGTCATTTCCCCTCTAAAATGTCATGTGACTCGTTAGTGTTACTAGGTCTCAGGTGTGCATAGGGAGCATGTGTGTTTTGTAGTTTTGTAGTACAGCTCTCACACTCTCTCATACTGGTCACTGAAAGTTCCAACATGGCACCTCATGGCAAAGAACTCTCTGAGGATCTTAAGAGACGAATTGTTGCGCTACATGAAGACTGTTATATAAGCTGCACACAGACGACTTTTCATTGTGTCAAAGTGTCATTTTGTCAGTGTTGTCCCATGAAAAGATCTACTTAAATATAAGCAGAAATGTGAGGGGTGTACTCACTTTTGTGATACACTGTAAAGTAGCTGTCAGGTTTTCAATTTTCTTATTTTGAAAGAAATTCCTCATCTTCAAAGCCCTGTGGTGACAATCAGCTGAGGATTCACTGTGGATCTTCTATTGGCTACAATAGTAGCACTGCATCAGTGTTCCTCGCTGAAGATCTTGGAGGGCAGCAGCTCTGTCGCTGCGCTTTCTCTTGTCTTAGCTGTAAACCTCTGACCTATTTGACGCAGTGAAATGTGAGCAAAGAGTTTTCATCTCTGAGCAGACCAAAGCAGATTATACGGACAACTCAGGTTCTTCCACAAAACAGATTAACAGAGTAATTACTTTTGGCATGTTCTCTCCATAACACTTTAATCTCTCCGGAACAACGGTTCACTTCAGGAGAAAGCTAAGGGTAATCAAAGCTGCTATAGTGGTTTATGTTAATCCTTAACTCTGCACTTTTGTTGAGCCCACTTCTTGCACGGGTTGCTGACTCGCAGATTTGATAAGAACTCTTCCTTGGACAAGGACTTTACACCAGGAAAAGGATGGACCCGAAAGCTGGAGGAAGTTGTAAATTTTCTTTTATTTTCCACTTTTGTATTTCCAACTATGTCTCTTTTCCTGCTAATGCCTGCCAAATTTTTCACTTTAGTCTATGAAGCAGCAGGGGGTTAAACAAAGCCATTTTTGATATGCGAAGTTAACTAGGAAGGTGTTTGTTTTGTTTTTTAAATTTTGACTGCTATTTTCATGTGACGATGTGATGTTTCGAGGGTAGGTCTGGAATTCCGCTAGTTCTGAACTATTCATGTTTGTCAAAAGTTCACTACTAGCAGAACTCGGATCTGCTCCCGACTATCGACGGGTATCTCCATGACCATCGTCACTAGGGGTGAAGGTCTGGTTTATTCATTCGCTGTCCTAAATAATTTGCAGTCATTAACTTGCAGTGACAGGTAATGACTGCAAATTACTGCACCGGAATGACGTGAACCAGCTCCACCTTTGCCACTTTTCATTCTCTAGTGTTCAATTCACACCAGATAATCCTCATGTATTTGTAATCTGTCTTTGAGTGAGGATTTGATGACCAAATTCCTCTTGCTTTCATTCCTTTTCTCCTCCTGCACAGATTTCCATGTTTGATCAGGCTGACATTCACTTCTTTGCAACAGTATGACAGCATGTAACCTCATGTTTGAGTTTTCAGTATTATTGTAAGAGCTGTTTTTGTGTCTACACTCCATTTCTGACTAAAACTATGCAAAACTCTGAGAGGAAAAACTGTAAAGTCATCTAGTAAACTGCAGGCTTGCAGGTAAGAATGAGACACTAAAACTTTTAAGACAAAAACAAAATTAAACTGAAAAGTTCCACTGATTTCCAAGAGATCATTCACAGTTGTACAGTTACAGTACACATCTGCCAGAGAATTAGTCCCATTTCACAGGGAGCACGTGTGGGATAGTCTAGAATGAATGGATCCCTGTGGAGTCGTAGACCCAAAGTGTAACTTAAAAAAAACTTAAGGAATTTTCATTTAGGTTTTTGATAGAAAGGGCAGAGAGAGAGTGTACATAGTATACAGCTGTAGAAAAACACTAATCTATGTAAACAAAAAACAGAGAATATTTGGCTGCAGCTGCCTGAAAAAAGTGACTTTTGACCATCACAGCCACCCTGAATATACAGTTTCTGATACGCACATGTGGGCTTTTGTTTAGATTTAATCAAACATTTGCTGTAATTATTATCATCTGGAAGTGGATGCCTTAGAAGCTGTGTGTGTGTGTGTGTTTGTGTGTGTGTGTGTGTGTGTGTGTGTGTGTGTGTGTGTGTGTGTGTGTGTGTGTGTGTGTGTGTGTGTGTGTGTGTGTGTGTGTGTGTAAGTGTGTGTGTGTGTGTGTGTGTATTTTAGCTGTCAAGCCCCATTCATTCATACTCATTAAGGACTATCTTGCAAGTACACTCCAGGTAAATTGTAAACCAATTTTGGTGCAATGAGATTAACAGGCTCTCTGTTAAGCTCTATTGGAACTGCTGTGAGGCATCATTAGTTATGACGCTGTCAAAGGCCAAATGCTAAAGATCTACATTTTTGCACTGCAGTAAGTGTCCTGCGTGTAAATCTCAGTTATTAATTAATTAGTTTTATCCCGTTTATCTGTGATTAATGCAGGGTTTCAAAAATATTAAAAGAGACTTGGAAGTAAGAGTTACATTCTGAGCATCTGATAAGCAAAACAACAAATCCGTCAGCTGTGAATAAACCAGGAAAGTGGGTTTGGTTTGTTTGTTTGTGTCTTAATTTTCTTTTCTCAAGTCTGTTTCAAAGTAAACGTCTACAGGAGTGTGTTTTTGCTGCATTTGCTGGCTTACTATGTATAGGCGTGTGTGTGTGTGTGTGTGCGAGAGCGAGAGAGTGAGAGAGAGAAAAACTAGTGAGACTAGAAACATTTCATTGACTTCAATAACACTGATGCGCATTTGTGGATTTTCCCACTGATTTCATGAGCCCAGCTCTCTGATGAGCTGATCCAGGAGCAGTAACAGTTTCTAAAGTGAATATAAGCAGCAACAACTGTTTATTGACTCTTTCTTACACTACAACATGGGCTATATACATTAAAAATATAAACAAGGATATATTTGAGTCTTGCTATAATAACTGTGGTACAACTTATCAAACATAGTTACAGAAATTTCGATCATTCTCCGAGCATTTTTGAAGCCTGATATGGGTTTTGATGACCTGAATCTTTTTGTGAAAAGAAAAAGATATTTAAATACAAAATAATAACACCAAAAAAAGTTATTCTTTTGTCTCATAGCCATGGTTATGTGCAGTGAATAGCCTTTTTAAAGACACAAATAGTTGCTTAATCAATTAAATTATTTATTTATTGCATTTTATTTTTTACATTTTTCTGCATAAAACTATCTGTAAGAATAGCAAAAATAAATTTGTCATATTTGTGTCAATTCGGTGCTTGGTCCAGTATGTGATCCATGCAAATTAGGCATGAACAACCTACGCAGGTCCGACTTTAGAGACTTCAGTGGCTGACTGACTTGTTGTTGACTCGTCCTCATCACCTCCACTCATCCCGAGCATCTTCCTTAAACACGAACGGAACTGAAAGAGAACAAAGATGAGCACTCTGGTTACTTCCTATTATTCTGTGTAAAACTCCTTGTAAAAAAGTATCTTTGCCATCACATTGAAATGTCTCAGGGGACATGAATGACAATGACAGGCCACCACTGAGTGCAGCATTAGCACGTTACCAATAGTGATGGATGAGAGACAAGAGCTGGCACAACAAGCAAAAGTCAGAAAATTATTATTTACTCCCTCTTTAATAATTATTATTTTGCAGGGGATTCATTTTGCAATACATGAGTGTATTCTTTTTGTTCTATATGTATTTAGGCTTAACTATCAGATTCTCTCTCTGAGGATGGGCCAAGCCTTTTGCATTTTCCAGCAGCCACCATTAGAGGGCGTCAGTGGCAGGGGTTCATGCTTGTTCCTCTGTTTAAACTAAGTATGGCTTCAGTTCAGTCAAATGGATGCAAAGTTAATCTCCTGCTTACACAAAGCTTCTATTTCAAACTGAGTTGCCAGTGAATTTACCTGCTTATTGAGGAGGATGTAAATGACAGGGTTGTAGACCGTGGAGGCCTTTGAGAAACAGGAGGGTATAGTGGCCAGTCTCAGGTCAAATGGCTGCCCACGGTTATTGACTATCCAAAGAGCAAAGGAGGCATATGGCATCCAGCACACCAGAAACCCGAACACCATGATGACCACCATCTTGGTCACTTCCTTTTCCGCCTTCTGGGTGGAGGCAGACTCAGCTTGGGCCTTCACTGCCTTTTGAGACAGAAAAGTTGTGAGAATCGGCATTAGCACGGAAAATTGTAGGTCTAAAAATATTTTTTCCTTCATTCCCACCTCTTCATGATTTATTTTGCTTTATGGTATTTCTCTGTAATAAGCAACTAATAACTAGAAGTACTCAGAGAGCGCAAACCTCCGCCAAGGCCATAGGGTCACTGACGCTGTAATACGTGTATTTAAATACTGTGAAATAATCTTTCATCTTTCCCAGACAACAATAACCCCCTATCCCGCAATAGTGAAGAATCCTTAAAAAAATTCCTGGATCCAGTTCGTGATCCGGATCACCGCCAAAATTTAATCACTTCTTCCTCTTGTCATTTCCAACCACTCCACAAAATTTCAGCGAAATCGGTTCATAACTTTTGGAGCAATCCTGCTGACAATCAAACAGACAGACAGACAAACAAACCAGCGCGACCGAAAACATAACCTCCTTGGCAGAGGTAAAAAACACCACACAAAACAAGTCACACGTAATCGGCCTAAACCAAGTATATGACAGTAGGTAACCCATGTCATATAGCTTACCGATTTCAGCATGAGCAGAAGCTGTGAGTAGCAGAAGATGATGGTACAGAAAGGGACAGCAAAGCAGAAGCAGAAGAGGTATATCACATAGGTTTCATTGTTAAACTTGTTGCCTGCTGTGTACCAATCTGGGCCACAGGAACATTGCATGCCTTCTGGGATATACCTAAAGAGAGAAACAATGAATCGTTACTATAGTATATGTATGGAGGCGTCTATTATGTTGATCATTAACCTTAGAAATAAGAGATAATTTACAGGAAAGATAAGGTCATATGCTCTAATCAAGACTCACTCACCTGCTCCATCCAACCAGAGGAGGAACTGCAGCGCTCATAGCGCAGACCCAAGTCAGTCCACAGCATGCTACAGCATGGCTTGATCTGAAGGCAAAGTTCCCAAGTGGTTTGCACACAACCAGCCATCTCTCAAATGCTATCACAGCAAGAGACCACAGGCTAACCATGCCTGCAACGAGACAAAAATAATGATAATAATGGTAAAAGAATATGAAGAATACTATAAGGCATGCAAATCTTTGTGTAAGATGAGGCAATCAGGACCAATTAAAATAATATATAATCTGTAGTCTTTCTTATCACAGGTCGATTTCTCTATTTATCTTACAAATAAAGGCACAATAAGTGTTTGCATGACAAAAACTGACATAAGCAAAATCTCCAACAGCTAAATAATTTAAATTCTAGAGCAACAATGTAACATGTAACCAATTTTCTTTTACTTAGCAGAATTTATAATTATGCTCCCTACCACCAACAGTCGCTGTAAATCCTTCGATCTTGCATCCAACTGGACCAAGGTACATGTATCTAAAGGCAAAACAGACGAAGCAGGTGAAGGAGCCCACAGTGGAGACAAGCAGGTTTGCCACAGCCAAGTTCACCAGGATGTAGTTCAGATGAGAGCGGAGCTTCTTGTATTTAACAGTACATCCAATAGTGAGGACATTGATCGCTGTACCAGCCACCCACAAAACAAACATAAATGCCGACATCGAATAAAAGATCAGTGGACTTCCTAAATGGTCCTGAGGGACCAGGTATGGACTAAAGGCTGTGATATTGTTAGTGTCCAGGGGGATGGGGATCCAGAAGTCTTCTGGGAACTCTTCAGGACGATTTCCTCTCATTTTCTCAGATTTTGTGTTAAATAAAAATCTAAAGCGCCGTTAATAAAGATATTAAATACAACTACTTTAAAAGATTGCAAATAAACTGCATCTAAATAGCACTGAGAGATTTAGTGTTTTCTTCTGTCTTATATCTGGGATGTGCTCCTGTCTGATGGGGCGTTAACGCGGCATTTATAGGAACTTTGATCATCACTAAGGCTCAACATAATTGGCTAAACGACAGGATTTAAAGCTTTCCTTGCATTCCCATAACAACATACCCTTCCTATGAGCTAAAACACAGATTACTATCGCATTACCAGACTTGGCAAGGATCATCTCGTTTCATCCTATTGTAAGAGCACTGTTTTTGTGATCCATATAATCGCATCTACAGTGACTTCCAGGAGGTCAGATGCTTGTGTTTTACCTTCAGTAATCTCAGTTGTGCTGCTTTATAATTTTTTTTTCTGGTACAATTACTTTTCACCATGAAGCAGCCTTCAGTCTTCTTGAGAAGCATCCTGATCTAATTTTAAAAACTTGAAGAAAAAAAACTTTGGCTGTCTGTTCTTCATTTATTTTGCCAACCACTTGTCAGATCTACTTTAAATTCAGTGGCTAGGGAACAGTAAGCGCAGTACTAAACTTGAAATTTTTTGAATGAGCAGTAGTCTAATTTTTGGGGTCTCCTCCTATTGCTAAGCAACATTATTAAATCTGTAAATCAAATCCATTTACTGCAGAGGATATCCTCTGTGACCTCTTAATTATGTCACCACTTCAGACAGCATAGCTTATAATCCTCTGCTGGAATGAAAGCTGAAAAAAAAAATATCATGCTGGATATCTATACTGATGTGGACTGGGTAATGTGTTAGGAACGAAAGGCCGCCACATTGTTTGATAGAAATGAAAATTATCAACCTACAGAGGGCTAAATTCAAAGACACCCTAGAAATCAAAGTGAAAAAAATTCTTGCATTTTGCTGAAATTTCATTTCAACAACTCAAAATGGTACTAATTTTCACCAGTTTGTATGATCCCCACTTGCTTCTATGTGTGTCTGACAACATCAGGGTATGCTCCTAATGAGGCAATGGATGGTGTCCTGGGGGATCTCCTCCCAGATCTGGACCAGGGGATCACTGAGATCCTGGACAGTCTGAGGCGGAAGTCTTCTATTGTATTTAGGTAAGGCAAGCATGGGGTCCAGTCAATGGTATCAATTCCTTCATCCTCCAGGAACAGCCTGGATACTCTCACCACATGAGAACAGGTATTATCATGCACCAGGAAGAACCCAGGACCCACCGCACCTGGTTTTACAATGGGTCCAAGGATTTCATCCTGATACCTAATGGCAGTCAGGGTGCAATGTCTGATTCACCCTTTCACACACAGTCATACAAGCACTTTATCCTACATCTACGTGCTTTCTCTCTAGCATTCATACACATTCAAACTCCGATGAACACATCTGGAGCAACTCAGGGTTCAGTATCTTGCCCAAGGATATTTTGAGTGGCAAACTGAAAAAGCCAGGGCTCAAACCACCAACCTTCCAACTAGTAGATGACCTGCTCTACCTTCTGAGCCACAGCCAGCCACAAGTACACCTGCTGTTAATTTCATTAACACCAAAGCAGCTGAAACTGATTAACAACCCCCTCTGCTACTTAACTGACCATCAATATCCCAAAAGTTTAATCAACTTAATGCTGTATGCTGATTAAAAATTGTTCCTTTCATTTTTTGAGCAGTATATTGTGCCACTGACAGGTTTAGTTTATAACACTGATGATCTTGTTACAGTACCATGAACGGGGAAGCCTCAGATCTTGGCATTTATGTGGATGCTACTTTGAGATGGCACATGGCAATGGCCCCGGCAGCAAGCCGGACAATATTCAGGACTAAGATCACAAAAACATCTTAGGGATGGCTTGAGTTAATAGTCCAAAGTCCAAGCCGTTGACCTGGCATCCAAATTCATCAGATCTTAGTGCGATGAAGCATCTGCCTCCACAGAGGCCTCAATCCACAAGAAGCAAGAATCCATGCTATTGGTCCTGTACCTACCCCTATGGGTCAGAGTCTTCTTGGTATACAATACTGTAAAATTTAAACATGTGTACTTGAAAACAAGGTTCTGTAACCACTGTTTTTTTTTAAACCTTTTCCTTTGAAGTTTATTTCAGCAAGCTACTTTTTGAAGCCTTGTGTACATTTTATTTTATTTTGTACATAGTGTATCAGACAAAAGCTAGCTGCAGTCTCCAGCTTCAGACCAATCAGGTTCTTTGGAATCACTAAGGAAAACACAGTTAGCTAGTCACTACTGTCAGTCATGCCACTAAGTTAACAAAATACATAAACCTGTGTCTAACATAACTGTGAATGAGAAAGCACAAGCCACGATTAATATGTCACTTGTAGTAAAGTTATTATTCATCTGAAGTTGCATCTCTTAAATGTTCAATGTCTTGATGTGGTAAATGCATGTATATGCAGTATACATATGCAATAATTTGGAAAATGCACTTGTACAGAGAAGAGGTTTTTTTTTTAACTGCTGCATTAAGGAAATTGCTCCTGGTGCTCAAAAGCGCTGTCTTTGTTTGAAACAGTGGAGTGTGATGACTTTTCCTGAAAGATGAGCGGAGACGATGACACGCTCCTCCCCCCAGGAATCTTCCTCTACTGTTTAACAAGACAAATTGGACCAAATTAAAATATTCCATTTTGCGGCACCTGCCTTTTTATTCATTTATATAAACTGGTAGCCTCTTCCATCTTGCTGCATGCTTCCTGGCTGAAGAACTCTTAAATATTACTACTTCTGTAGCTATCATCTAAATATTCACTATTAGATTCAAGATTCAAGAAGATTTTATTGTCATTATATGTAAACATACAACGAAATTTGCGTTCCAGACCTATTAGCTGACAATGATGAGTGCTGGATGAATTTTTTAGAGCCATTGCTTTTGCAAACGTAGCAATAAAACACTATGAAAACACCTCACTACACATAAAACTGTATTATTGGCAAATTGTGCTTGAATCGTCTGAAGGAAAAGTTATTATTCTACAGGAAAATGCTCACCATTAGTGTTATATGAATTAATGTTACTGCTGCAGATGGTTAAGCTTGAGCTCATTTTACATACTCTGAAATGGTTAAACTTTGTATATTTGTCAACCAAGTTTTTTCCTCTCAGATGCTAATTGTAAAGTGCTGCTCAGCTTAGCAGGAGTTCCCCGCTCCATCATTCAGTCTTTCCTTGCTAACATGTTAAATCTTTTTCACACTACACTCTGACTTAGGGGTGGGCAACTCATTTTCCCAAGGGGTCACATGAGAGACTGAGATTGTTGTGGAGGGCCACACCAATAAGCTGAATTTAATTCTGCTCAGTATTATTTTATCTCTTTATAAACTGCTAGTGGTAAGAGTAGATGTTACAGTTAGGCAATTACAATGTGAAACGCGTGCAGTAAAAACCATTTTATCACTATTTATTCACTAACAGTTGTGAACAAATCAACAACAAATGTCCTTGCCTTTCTTCTCACAAAACTCTTGAATTTTTGCCCTCAGGTCTCATACTCTCTTTTGCACACTGCCCAGGCTGAGCCACCTGACAGCTGTTTGGTAGCCCATATCACCATTTTCAGTCTGAAGCACCTTTAAAAGTCCAACAAACTGTCTGCAATTCACTGCTCTTGCCTTGATGAAGTTAATGATTTTAGTTACAACATCAATAACATGGTTAATGTTTAGCAATGACTTACACAACACCTCCTGGCATATAATACAATACAAAAATAATTTTAGTTGTGGGTTCATTTTATCTTGCATTTGCTTCAAAAGTACAACATTTTTTCCTGTCAGATTTGGACAGCCATCAGATGTAGCACCTGCCAGTTTGTCCCATTTCAGCCCAAGCCTATCCAAGCATGTGCTTACCTCTGTGAACAAATCACTGCCTGTGACAGTCACTTTCACTGAGGGCATTGCTGGTTCTGTTGTGTAAGGAGATGTCTTGCCGTCTTGTCATTTTCTGATCATCTCCACCGACTCGGTTGCAGGTATACACGTGAAAAGTGAAACCACATCAACGGACGCTATGGTTTCATCTGGATTCAGTGTAAGTTTGCAGACCTTGTTGGTGAAGTCAGTGGCATTTTGATGGGATGTGTTACCCACAAGCAGAGCTAAGACCTCATAAGTGTTGCTGTCACTGAGGAGTGCAGCAATTTTAGTGTGATAATCAGTTGACTTTCTCCATCTAAGATGGAGAAAGGTAAGAGTGTTGTGAGTTCTTGCAGGGTCTGGTTGATTTAGTTTTAGAGTGCATCCATAGTAAAATGATCCTTATTTTGGTTGGTTTTGTGCACAGAACAAACTTCTGAGTGAAAGAATGAGATAAGTCCTTAAGATGTTTGACACCCATCTCCTGTCAAAGATCACAGGTTTATCCACAATGCGTGTCAGAAAAAGCTGCTGACCTAAGAAAAGCTTGAGCCATTGTGAAATGGGCCGGGACACAGGGTGACAATAGCCAGTTTCAATCACAAGATGGCATTAATTTTACTAGCCAAGCAATGCTTACCTTGCCCTGACCACTGCTGGTTTCAAACCATTAAAATTATAGCTAGTTAAACGAGATGTGACACCGTGGTTACAGTGTGCTAACAGTAGATGGCTTTTAAACACTGTCATGACATGATTTCTATTTCAATTACTACCTGAGCTTCAGCAGGAGCTCTCATAACCACGTCATGTCTTCTTCTGTGGTGGTTTGTAACCGATCAACCAATGAACTTGTTGTACTAAAAAAAAATTTAATTAAAAAAAAAAAAATGTTACATTGGATGCAAGTTTATGTAGACCACTTGTTTATTTGCTTGCTGTGGCAGAGGCCTGGCAGAGCTTATCTTCAGTTGACTAGCATAGTAGTTCCACTAACTGACCTTGTCTGGACTGGTCTGGACTCCAGACTCTGGAGTCCAGGCTAAAGTGGAAGTTCCTTAAACATGCCAATAGAGAATTCATAGAGCTCATCTTGGAAAAGCAAATATGTTTGGCACAACAGTGTATTCAAATCATGATACTAATTACAAAAGCTGCCAGACATGACAGGCTTTAAAAACAAACAAAAAAAATGCATGCTTTCTTATGGCTAGCAGGACTCTGTGTCATGGCGGGGGCTGAAAGGACTGAAGGCAGAAATCCCAGGTTAGAGTTTTGTCAGTGTTTATTTACAGAGTGCAAATGGAAAGCGAGAAGTAACAGGTACGTTGTCCTCACTTGTCTGGGGAATTCACTCTCTCTCCACTCTGACCCTCTCTTGTGATGGTCCACGAGTCCAGAGCTCACATCTGTTTGTCTCCTCTGGGAATGTCTCGATGTGTCCTGCTGGGAACCTGAGTGCAAAAATCAAAGGCAAAGATTAGCAAGAGGTGTGTGCAAAAAAATACCAAGCAAACTTGAAGGGGCGCTATCCACACTGACTGTTGATGGCAACAATCCAGCGAATACTAACCGTCACCGGCCAGCTTAAATAGGAGACTTGATAAGCCTGCCCAGTTGTGTCTGCTTACTCCCAGGTGAGGCAGATGACGAGGGTGATGAGAGAGAGAGACACACACACACACACATACACACACACACACCACACACAGGAGGGAGGAGGGACCATGACACTTTGGTTGAAAAAAAGAAGTCCTTTTGTATAAAAGTCTTTAGCTACCTCTATCCACACCCTTAGTAAACACTACCTTGATAAATTCACAGTCTTAGTTGTTAGTCTGTAGTCTCATTAAAGATAACATGATGTTAATTTTGTAAACTTTGATCCACATTAGAATCAGAAAGAATATAAAAGTAGGGTAATGTTTAGAACAGGCCAACCCTGTGACCGAGAAGTTGCACTTGTATGTGCATAATGTGGCCCGCAGTTTTTCAGCTACATCCACCCCCTCGCTCATCATGTCCAGTTTCAAAACACAAAGATGGCTCAAGGCTATGGGTATGACTTATGGTGTCTATTTCCATTTTCATATTGCATCTCTGGCATGGAGAGAGAGCAAAAAAAAAAAGATATGCAAGTCTTTTATATGCACATTTTTACAAAAAATAGCAGAAAACCTCTTTTCAAGTACACCTTTTTGAATTATATAATTTTGCATTTTTTTTGGAAGAGAGTAACCTGTTTAAAATTATGGCTGATCAATTATGCAACAATATAAAAATATTTATAAGGAAAAGTACAAATACATGCTGATCATATTAATCACAGGCTAAACAACATAATAAATATGAAATTTAAAATAACTGTTTACAACAATATTTTACATAACATCAGAAAAATAATGCTTACTTTAATTGTATGCTTTTTAACACCATCTGTGTGCTGCAGAAAAATACGAGGAAAATGAAAACACAATATGTCTGTTCGGCAAACGAGTTCTTTCCCAGTCAAGCACACAGACTCAGTAAAGATATTTGTGTCTTTTATTAATTTTTATTTGTATTTTTCACTTTGCACATTATTCCTATGTGAATGATAACATTTTTTTCATATGATAAAACACATGTACATTCTTTGTAATTTACAGTTCGGAAGTAATTAGAAATCAGCAAGCGCTGACGCGTTATCTAAGCAGGCCCAACTTTGGAAACTTCAGTCACTGATGATGTAGTTGAGCTCTCCTCCTCACCTCCTCCCATCCCCAGCATCGCCAACATACATGTACGGAACTGAAAGGGAAAAAAATATTTGTAGATTAAATCATCTGGACAACAAAATCCTGTGCAAACTTATCCATTTGTCATAATTCTTATCCACGAACTAAAAGAAAAAAGATTACTGAATTATTTATAGCTTTAGGGCCATAGCTAAGATAGGCTAAAGTGAGGAAAATAAGTGGATGAGTAGACTTTAGCATCATAAAAATCTTAAAAACACAGACATGTGTTGCTCAAGGACACTTCAACATGTGACCTGGAGTAGCCATGAATCCAGCCACTGATTTGCTGCTCTACCTCCAAACCGAGTCACAGAAAGGTCGAACATACTGTTTAAGTTGAATATAAAGCAGTCTCAGTAGTGAAGTACACTCAATTTTACAAGGTTAAAAACCAAGAGCAGACAACTGTAAGGAGAAAAGTGGTCTAATTACCTCCTTAAGAACCAAGCACTCACATTCTCCAATTACTCACTCACTCACATTTAACTGACCTGCTTATTAAAGACCACATAGATAACAGGGTTGTAGACTGCTGAAGCCTTTGAGAAACAAGATGGTATAGTTGCCATTCTCAGGTCAAATGGTTGCCCACGGTTGTTCACAACCCAAAGAGCAAAGGACGCGTATGGCAACCAGCACACCAGGAAGCCCACCACCATGATCACCACCATCCTGGTCACTTCCTTCTCTGCCTTCTGGGTGGAGGCAGACTCAGCTTGGGCCTTGGCTGCCTGTTAATTGTGGAGTGATCCAGGTCATGTTAGAAATACTAGTTTACCGTTTGCAGTGACATGAATCACATCAATAAATAGAACAGCTTATTTTGTACAGTGATCTTAAAAATCCTGGTGATGCTAAAAGCATGTGAGTTTAAACAGTAGATTTAATGTTAGATTTTAGCTTTGCTAGGACAGAAGAAGCATGTATTCAACCATGAACAGATTTTTTTTTTTGGTGTAACAAATATAAATTAAGTCATTTCAGTAGACCAAAATGATGATAAGTCTTTACAGTAAAATTATGTGTGTTATTTTGCCTCACCATTTTCAGTGTAATGAGCAGCTGGGAGTAGCAGAAGATAATTGTGGTCAAAGGAACAGCAAAGCAGAAGCAGAAAAGGAACATCACATAGGACTCATTGTTGTATTTGTTGTTTGTGGTGTACCAGTCTGGTCCACAGGAGCACTGCAGGCCTTCTGGAATATACCTGCAGAGAAAAGCACAAGCGTATTGGGCGTGCATATTTGTTTAAATGTATTGTGTTGCCAGCTGATTTTAAGTGTGTTTCTGTTGCTTACCTGCTCCATCCAAACAGTGGAGGAGCTGAGGCAGCCAATGCAAAAAACCAGGTGAATGCACAGCAGGCTAGAGCATGGTCAGGCTTGAAAGCGAAGTTACCCAGTGGCTTGCAGATCACAAGCCATCTTTCAAAAGCTATCACAGCAAGGGACCACAGGCTTACCATACCTGCAATGACAGGCAAACAATTTAATTCCCTTTTGAAATCAGTATAAAATAAAAGAAAGCTAGGCTACAATAGATTCTGTGTATTGTCTTTAACTCAAAACTTACCACCGAGTGTTACCAAAAAACCTTCAATCTTGCACGCTAGTGCACCAAAGATGAAATATCTGAATGCAAACGAGCAGCAGGCAGTGAAGGAGCCCACACAGGACACAATGAGGTTTGCTGCTGCCAGGTTCAGCAGGATGTAGTTGAGGTGGGATCGAAGTTTCTTGTATTGGACGGTGCAAGCAATGGTAAGGACATTGATAAAAGTGCCAAATACAAATACGAATAACATGAATGCTGCCATGGCGTAGAAGGTGAGTGAATCCCCCAAGTGGTCCTGTGGAACCAGGAAAGGGCTAAGTGATGTGATGTTGTTTGTGTCCAGCTTAACGGGTATCCAGAAGTCCTCTGGCAGCTCCATATCGCGATTACCTCTCATTTTTGTGTAGCGTATTCCGGCTGATGTTATAGCTCAAATTACGTGCTGCATACGCTCTGTCAAAGAATGAATTTAAGGAGCAGACATGAATGCTATTCCGTTAAGAGTTCTGCCGTCTCGGTCTCTATTGGCCGCCTGTGTCGTATTGATGTTTATAAAGGGCCTCATGACACTGATCACTATAAAGTGGATAATTGATTATTTAATTGACTAATTAATTAAATTACTAATTTAATTGACTTCATAGATTTTTATTTTATTAACTGGCGTCGCTGCTTTAGTGATTTCCAGTTCTGTGTTGTGTTCTGTGATGGTAAATATTAAGATTTAGTTCTTTGGCAGGTATCTGAATTCAAAGGCATTTGATTTTGACAAACACAAGCATAAATGTACATATGCAGATATGCTTTCAACATCTAAACCTGGTTAAATAGGTTAATCCCTCTTTCCTAAGGAAGTTCTCTGCAGGTCTCCACCTGCTAATCTGGTTTCCAATCACATTATATTTGATAATCTCATGTTAAGTGGATTACACTCTATTTTGCACGGGGATTTAACTCAAGCTTTGTGTTACCTCTTTGGCATTTTGCTGCCTTCGCTGAGCTTAAGGTAAAGCTTTTGTTGCACTAGCATGCAAGACTGAAGGCTTCATGGTAACACTTGGTGGTAAGATTTAAGATGACAGTGTAATCACAGAATTGGCTCATTGTCATTCCAACAACCGGATGTGCATAAGCATACTTAAGAGGGAGGAAGTTATAGGAGGGAAACAGAAGTATTAAAGTAGCCTGCTGAACAGTTTCTTATTTTATTAAATTTTATTGGGCAGTGAAAGATGTAGACTATTTCCTACAGGAAAAACTTGCAGAACCTAAGCAATTTAGTGTGTGTGTGTGTGTGTGTGAATATTCAAAAACACAATTATCATATGACCAGTCAGTCAGCAGTAGTTTGAAAAGAATCAACCCAATCCCATGCATTTCCACTCCAAGCAGGTCCAGCTTTGGAGAGTTTGGTGACTGACTATGTCAAGGACTCTTCATCCTTGTCTCCACTCATCCTCAGCATCTTCATTTGGTTAGGTTTTAACAATGAGAAAAGGCTGCTTATACCAGTTTCTATTAATATCTATATAACTGTATTTATATAAGTTTATTTAAGTCTGTGTTTATACACCACTCTGCATTTAATCATTAGTTATTATTAATCTCTGACTCTCTTCCACAGTAGTGTGTCTTTTGTCCCGTCTCCCTCTCCTCACCCCCCCAAACAGTCACAGCAAATGGCTGCCCCTCCCTGATCCTGGTTCTGCCAGAGTTTCACTGTTAAAAGGGAGTTTTTTATTCCCACTGTCACCAAGTGCTTGCTCATAGGGGGTCGTCTGATTGTTGGGGTTTTCTCTGTATCATTTCAGGGTCTTTAACTTATGAATTAAAGTGCCTTGAGGTTGCTATTGTTGTGATTTGGTGCTATATAAATAAAACTGAATTGAATTCAGCTGAATAATTTGCTGCTTCTTGGTGCATGTGTGATGCTTTAATAAGGCATTTTAATTTAAACCCACTTTTAGTCTATATAATTTTTTTGTGATTCTGCTAATTATGAAAAGGAACACTGTAGACTGTAAGCCTCCAGAATGTGGAGACATGTGATGTCCATGTTGTTCTTTCGTGCCTGCCCAGAATGGCAGGACCAATAACTAGGTTAGAGACTGCAGAGGATCTGGAAAAGATAGACAGCATAGAAGCAAATCTCAAATCAAAAGACCAGCTGTGGTTGTTCATAATCTGGAAAGCAAAGCTGACATGCTGTACGTCCGTGTGATAGTAAGCCCAGCATGATGATCAATACTATCCTGGTCACCTTCCTCTTGGGCTTCTGGGTGGACACAGACACAGCTTGGGCTTTTGCTGCCTGCTGAGTAAGAAAAGCAAGATGACTCACATGGCTTCTGCATGTTTGACCATTCATGCATCTGTTTGTTTCATTACAGGAGTATGACCATTGCATAGTTTGTATCTGAGTTTGAGAGCTGGTCCTAAGGGACTAGGAAGAGACTTAAACATGTGATCTTGTCCAGATCCACAGGAATGAGGATCCCTCTGCCTAGTGTTTAATTAAATTTTTTTGTGTGATGTTTATTGCAGCATCGGTGGTGTGGTGGTTAGCACTATTGCCTCACAGCTAGAAGGACATCTAGAAGGTCTGGGTTTCTGTGTGGAGTTTACATGTTCTCCCCGTGTTTGTGTGGGTTTCCTCCCACAGTCCAAACACATGCAGTTACTGGGGTTAGGTTAATTGGTCACTCTAAATTGCCCATAGGTGTGAATTGTTGTTTGTCTCTCTGTGTTGGTCCTGCCACAGGCTGGCGACCTGTGTACCCTGCCTCTTGCCCTATGTCAGCTGGGATAGGCTCCAGCCCCTCCGCGACCCTGAACAGGATAAGCAGAAGAGAATGGATGGATGGTTTAGTGCAGCATCTGTAGGTGTGCTAGACTAAAGCAGCAGAGGGAGTGGGGATAAACTTACTGGACTGTCAAACATTTAATTAATTAAATGGTTACACAGTTATTTATTCATTAATTAGGTGACAGCACTGAGTAAATGTCATCAATTACGTAGTGAGAAGGTTGTGGGTTTAAATCTGCATTAGGTTTTTCTGTGTAGAGTTGTTCTCACTGTACCTGTGTGGGTCTTCTTAGGATCTTCCTGCCCCCCCCCCCCCCCCCCCCACATAACAAAGACACCAAAAGATGCCAGATTAATTGGTACCTCTTTATTGGAGCTTTATGAATTTGGCTTGTGATGGACAGGCACCCTGTCCAGGCTGTACCCTGGTTTTAGGATATTACTGACAAACATATATCCACCTAAAAGCAAACAGGTTAGAGTGCCAGTGCACAAGATGGTTCAATTACCTCCCCTGTAGAGGGAAGGACATTGTTTTGGGATCAGCTAATCCAGCCACCAACGCTATTACGACTGCAAATCACATTCGGTCTGATCTTGATTAACCTGCTTTCTGTTGGCATTAGGATGGATGATCTTTACCTTCATTATCGTATCAGGTTCAAGAAAGGATTATCCCATGTGGAGGATGGATCTCTGCACACAGCAGAGTACTGGAATTTTTTCACATCAGAACAAAATACTGCAGTACAAAAATGTGTTGAAGGTCAACACTGACAGACAGGTAAGAAGAAGTAAAACTGGGTGAAGATGGTTAGAAATATTGTAACTGTATTTGCTAAAGCCAGGGATAAATAACTTATGATTGTGTAATTTCATACAGACTGTAAAAAACAACGTGTTATATATCAGAGATTTAACCATAAATTTCAGAGTTTTCTTGTTATTTTTAAAATATCAATAAAAGTACAAAATAAACCATGGACTGATTTATCTAATGTAAAATAACACAAAACACTGTAACTGTGAATGACAATAATTTTTTTTTTTCAAAAGAAAATTTAGTTGTTTTTGTTTTCACATAAAAAGACTGTAAAATACATTCCCAAATTCAGTTTCATTTTAAAAAACAATGTTTATTTTTAATAAAATTAATACTGTACATATCTTCACCCAGACTGCTTTCTTTATTTTGACAGATGTTGGCACCTGGAAGTACATAAGACATTTCTAAGGGCTGTCTGCTGTAGAATTGTATATATATATATATATATATATATATATATATATATATATATATATATATATATATATATATTTTTTTTTTTTTTTTTTTTTTATAAAATGTATCAAAAATCGGTAACACATTTAAGTGTATGCCATTGTCTCTGCCCAACCTCCACCTGTGCCTTCAACACAAACACCTGTTATGCTCACCCCACCTCGACCTGCTCTGGTTGACAGATCAGTTTTGGGCTCTAAATGATGAGTCTTGAGAACATAAAAAGATGTGTCCTACTTTGGAGTAGCTCCTCAGCTCAGTGGCCAGACCGCTGCCATCTTATAAGTAATAATGTCAGTCTCCTGCATTTTTGTATCATCTTGTTTGCTTTGGGGGATATGTGATTAATTCAGCACGGAATTATTTTCAGACTTAACTGTTAATTTTGTTGCAGTAAATGGTAAATGGACTGGTTCTGATATTGCACTTTTCTCCTGAACATGAGCACTCAAAGCACTTTATACAGCATGCCTCATTCATCCATTCACACCAGAACTTTCTACGTCTAAGTGGTTTCTATCTAACATTCACACACACACATTCTCACTCCGATGAATGCATCAGGAGCAGCTCGGAGTTCAGTATCTTGCCCAAGGTTACTTTGGCACACAGACTGGAGCAGCCGGGGATCAAACCACCAAACCTCTGATTAGTAGATGACCTGCTCCACCACCTGAGCTACAGCTCAAGTAGTGAATACAGCAGTCAACAAAAAATATCAACAACCCAAGTCAGTGTCTTACCTTCAAGCTCAGCTGATCTAGACCAGCAGATAGAGATGTCAGTGCTAAAGTGTCCTGAAAAAATGTTCTTTGTAAACTGTTCATGTAAGGTTAAGGTGAGATTTACATTGAATTTTGTTAGGTTTAAGCAACAAAACTATTTTGTTTGATGTAAGAAAAAATTGGTTTGGGATGTATAAAAAAGATCCTCATGACTATACAAATATCCATGACATAAGGTGTCCTTTGGCAGTGGTGTCAAGATGACAATATCATGTGATGGTCATTAAAATATGTAAAAGATTACATATTAATGTCATCATAATGTAACTGCAAACTCATTTGTGTAAGTTGATATTTCTATAGTATGACATTCATATAGCTGTTTTTTATACTACACAAACTAATAATTAAAATGACAAAATTCTGTCATTATTATATGTTAAGATTATTGTCATTAATAAAATGGAATATTAACAGTAAAATAACTATTTACTGATGTTCAATTATGTATCAGCTTCTAGAAGACCTTTGCATCTAAACAGAAATACAAGGAGTCATCCTGTGCTGTTCAGCACAAACATGTAACCATGTATTTACAACCTGATGAAACACTTTAGAACCTAGAAGGATTTTACAAAATGAAACAAGCCTGTGCATTCATTAGATATCAGCATATCAGGGATAGACTTTCATACAGTTTCAAAGTATCTCCAAGAGCAGCCAGATAAAACAGTGATCTGTCTGTCTGTCTGTGTTAGGCCTATGATAGACTGGTGCTCTGTCCAGGCTGTATACCACCTATGACAGCCGAGATAGACTCCAGCTCCCCCACAACCTTAAACTGAAAGCAAAGAGGACTGATGGATGCATGCAGCGTCACTTGTTGTTGGCATTGTATCATTTCCTGCTCCTGTTACTGAGCACAGTCATGTTATTGTGTTGCAGGATTCATCTAGATAATGACTTATTTCATACTGTATATTTTTGCTTTATTCAAAGCACTCTCTGCTGAATCATTTGCAAATTATATTCACATTATTCACTTAGTGTGTTTTTAGGGATTTGCTAGCCAAATGTAGCTATTAGCTTAGCTCTCTGCTGACTCTAACATGTGTAACCTTCTTCTGTCTGTTCTGCACGTTCCTGCTGTTTATGTCAGATGTTTAGTTATCCTCCTTTATTAATAATGATACTTGTAATAAATGTAGCCTGTTTGTAGCCTTGGAGGCCAGGCTCCACACCCTGAAAAAAATCCTGTGGATAGCCAGGCCCCCCATAGACAAAATACTTATGTATGTATGTCTATGCAGGTCCCTGTAGTCGGTGAGGACCAAGGTAGCTCCCCCCAGCAGATCCCGAGCAGCCAGGAAAGCAGGCCGGCTGGGTGACTCTGACGAGGAAATGTAGTCCTAAACAGAAGCCCCCGATACATCACCAACCCGTTGACTCTATTTTGAGAAACATGAAGCTAGCAACACCAGCAACCATAGTCGAATGTCTTCCAGGGGCCAGAGCAAGTGACATTCAAGGAAATTTTAAACTGCTCACTAAGGCTAAATGTAAATTTGGTAAGGTCATACACTCAGTTACGCCAATCGGAGGTCACTAAAGTTAATATTGAATGAGTGTGTAACTTTGCAAAACCAATGCCGGACTCTGTCGTTTTTTTCTGGACCCTCCGCAGTTGGACCAGGAGCGACATGTTCTCCTTAAATTGCTGGATGTCTGAGTCCTGTCCAAAAAACAACGTGGGCTTTATAGATAATTGGGAAACTTTCTGAGGAAAACCTGGTCTTGAGACAGCATCCATCCCACTTTGGATGAAGCAACTGTCATTTCCAGAAATCGGGCCAAATTTATTGCAGCTTCTGCAGCTTTATTTGGCTTCTCTCAAGATGTAAATGAGCCTACCCACCACTTCAACCACATTCTGGATCTTGTTCTGACATATGGCATAGAAACGGATAACTAAACAGCATTCCCTGAAAACCCTCTTTTGTCTGATAATTTCTTAATAACATTTAACATTTACTTGAATGAATTACACAATGGGGAATACATTATATTACAGTAGAAGTCTTTCTGAACGTGCTGTAACTAAGTTTAAGGATATAATTTCTCTATTATTATGCTCTTTAATGCCATGTGCCAGCATAGTGCAGAGTAACTACCTAAACTCTACTCCCTCAGAGACAGATCAGAATCAGTATCAGGTTTATTTTGGCAAAGTATTTTTACACACACAAGGAATTTGGTTCATTTCGTCAGTAGTTTTACATCCTCACTGCGTAGGACTCTGGATACTGTGACTCCTCTGAAAGAAAAAACTTCAAATCAGAAGTGCTTGACTCCCTGGTATAACTCACAAATGCACAGCTTAAAGCAGTTCAATTCACTTTTATTTAAATAGCACCACATCACAACAAACACCTCACCTCAAGGTGCAACACAGATTATGTTGCTCTATAATTATGGTTTATTTAAAGCGTTTCAGTCAGGTTTCAGAATTTGTCACAGTACAGAAACAGCATTAGTAAAGGTTACAAGTGATTTTCTTATAACCTCTGACAGTGGATTCATCTCTGTGTTTATCCTGCTAGACCTCAATGCAGCATTTAATACTCTTGACCATAATATTTTAATACAGAGATTAGAGTAGTGCCATTGGCATTAAGGGTACTACACTGCAGGGGTTTGAATCATATTTATCTAATAGACTCCAATTTGTTTATGCGAATGAGGAGTTTTCTTCACACACTAAGGTTTATTATGGAGTTCCACAGGGTTCTGTGCTGGGATCAATTCTATTTACACTACATATGCTTTGTTTAGACCGTATTATTAGAAAGTATTGCATACATTTTCACTGTCATGCAGATGATACCCAGCTTTATCTATCCATAAAGCCAGATGACACACACCAATTAGTTAAACTGCAAGAATAAAAGCCTGGATGAAATCTAATATTCTTGCTTTGAAATTTAGATAAAACTGAAGTTATTGTACTTGGCTGTACAAATCTTAGAAACATGGTGTCTAACCAGATACTTACTCTGGATGGCATTACCTTGGCCTCAAGTAACACTGTGTGGAGTTTTTGAGTCATTTTTAACCAGTATATGTACTTCAATGCACATATTAAACAAAGATGTAGGACTGCTTTCTTGCATTTGCACAGTATTTCAAAAATTTGAAACATCCTGTCTCAGAGTGATGCTGAAAAGCAAATTCATGCATTTATTACTTCTAGGCTGTATTATTGTAATTCATTGTTATGAGGCTGTCCTAAAAGCTCCCCGAAAAGCCTTCAGCTGATCCAAAAATCTGTAGCTAGAGTACTGATTTATCTTAAGGACCTCATAGTACTGTATTACCCCAACACAGCACTTTGCTCTCAGACTGCTGGCTTTCTTGTGGTTCATAGGATAATTAAGAGTAGAATGGGAGGCAGAGCGTTCAGCTTTCAGGCGCCTCTTCTGTGGAACCAACTCCCAGTTTGGATTTGGGAGACAGACACCCTCTCTATTTCTAAGATTAGGCTTAAAACCTTCCTTTTTCATCACGCTTATAGTTAGGGCTGGATCAGGTGACCCTGAAGCCTCCCTTAGTTATGCTGCAATAGGCCTAGGCTGCTAAGGGGTTCCCATGATGCACTGTTTCTTTTACTTCACCACTTTTCACTATGTGTTTATACACTACTCTGCATTTAGTCATGAGTTATTATTGACTTCTGGCTCTCTTCCACAGCTTGTGTTTTGTCCTGTCTCTTTCTCCTCACTCCCAACCAGTCACAGCAGATATGACTGCCCCTCCCTGAACCTGGTTCTGCCGGCGGTTTCTTCCTGTTAAAAGGGAGTTTTTTTTCTTCCCACCGTCTCTGTAATTATTGTATGGTGCGTTGAGACAATTGTTTTTTGTGATTTGCGGCTATATAAATAAAACTGAATTGAATTGAATTGTGATGTATAATGGTAGTGGTGGTGGTGGTGGTGGTGGGGAGTTCCCTTCGCAAAAACATCCTGCTGTCATAATCCTTGATCCATGTCAGTTGTGTGACATCATGATCTCTTTAGGTTTTAAAAGCTCAGCTGTCCCACCATTACCTAAGACTCTTAGGTATAAACAATTACTGACATCTGAGCACCACTGACCTTGCTAACTCTGCTGTACTCACCCAGGTGAACACATGTATATGAATTCAAACACATACATGCCGTTCTTGTGACCTAATCTGCTTAAAATCTAAACATGATAATGTTTTATGAAAAATGCTGAAAAATATTAAAAAATTACAGTGACACTGACTCTGAAATTATTTGGAGTAGAACGTGTATAATAGACCTCACTTAGTAAAAGGTGGATAATTTGCAAGTGTTCAGCTATCTCTGCAATTTCTTTTGTTCTCTTTTTTAGGCAGATTTGACGCAGGTTGCACTGGTCTTTCTAGGAAGTTTTCATCCTTTTATCCAATCATTATCGCAATGACGCTTGTAACAAGTTTCCAATCTGTCTGATGGGACTTCCAAGGTGTAATCCCCTTTTCTGCAGCACGCATGACATGCTTTTACCATTGTACTTTCTTTCTAGTTCTTTTTAAATAAAACCAATCTTAGCCAAAAGAAAAAAGAGAAAGAAAAGCTATATGCAGAGGAATAAGTAAAGGTCCATTATTGGTTTAGCTGCAAAGCCTTTTTTTTTTTTCTGTCACGACTATTTCAGATCTGTTGTATTCCAGTGCTTTGTCATCATCAAAACAAAAGAACCAGATTTAAAAGCTCTGTGATTACATTTGACAGAAAATTCTAACTTCTAACTTGGGACAAATGATGGTTATCATTCTTAGGTTTGATCAGAAAAAGAAAGTGATCTATATGAGTGTGCAGCTGTAATTTGGGTCACCTAGTCCATTTGATGGTAATTTGCAGTATCTTTCAAAAGTCTTGCGCTACCCCTCAATTCTTTATATTTTGCTGGAAAACGGGAAACAGGTGCAGCAATTTATTGAAACATGGGCAAACATACGTGGAAATACAGTATATAAGACAAAAACGGAGTTTGTACAATTGTAACAACCTTTAAAGTCAATATTTGTGTGGCCACGTTTATTCTTCAGCAGCCTGAACTCTCTTGGGCAGCTTTCTTCTCATTTCTTTAAGTAGTCTTCAGGAATAGTTCTCCAGGCTTCTGGAAGGACATTCAAAGCTCTTCTCTGGATGTTGGCTGCCTTTTGTTCTGTTCTCTGTCAAGATGATCCCACACTGCTTCAGTAATGATGTGGTCTGGGCTCTAGGGAGGTTCATGACTGAGTGTTTCACTGTGTGGTTTTTTCCATCCAGGTATGATTTTACTCCATTGGCAATGTGTTTGGGATCATTGTCATGCTGAAAAATGAAGCTGTTGTCAATCAGACACTTTCCAAATGATACTGCATGATAGATCGACATCTGATGGTGCTTTTCTGCATTTATAATTCCATCAATTTTGACAGGATCTCCAACACCACTGGCTGAAATGCAGCCCCAAACCATGACAGAGCTTCTGCTGTGTTTTACAGATGGCTGCAGACACTCACTGTTGTACCTCTTTCCTCACCTCCTCGGTACTTATTGACAATGATTTGAACCAAACATTTCAAGTTTGGGTTCATCACTCCATCAGACCTGTTACTACTGATTTTCAGTCCAGTTCTTGTGTAATTTGGCATAACTCAACTTTTTTTTTTCCCTGTTTCCTTCCTGATGAATAGCTTCTTGACAGCCACCCTTCCACTGAGACCATTTCCAATCAGGCTTCAGTGAAACAGTAGATGGATCAGCTGAAGAGGGACAACTTAAGGACATGACTTTCACATACTGTTCATTTGCTGCAGATAGCTTTTAGGCCTGGCACTTCTTCTTTCGTCTTCCACTTGTCCACTTCTTCAGATTTTGTAAGTACACACTGCACACCATTCTGAGATATGCCAAGACGAGGCATATCTTCCCTTCTTAGTTTCACGCTGATAGCTCTTATACTATTTTATGCCTGTCAAACTGTGTTTTCATTGACATTTTTTTGTAGGTTCAACTAAAGAAATGGGAACAAATTATGTGTTTCTGTGACAGGCTTTTAGTAACAAAGAGCCTAAAGATACAATTTAAAATTGCTTCTTTGCTAAGTTGTCTGTTATGTGTAGACACAACACTGATTCATGCCTTGAATTAGGTGCCTTTTTATGCTCGAATGATTTATAGGTCAGTGTTTAGTGGCTTAACAAACAAACATTCCTCTTAAATTGGTCAGGTACAAGGACTGGACTGGAAATGAGTGAAAAAGCAGCCAATGTACAAAGAAAAACTTTGAAAGACCCTCAGAAAGCCTGAAGAACTGTTGCTCAAGACCACTTTAAAAAAGTATAAAGGTTTTGCTCACTGGAAACAAAATACAAAGAAATGAGTGGTGGCTTGAGACAGTACTGCATATAGAAGTGGCTTATTTCATTTGTTTGTGCTTTCTTTCTTTCTTTTTTTTTAGTTTTAATTTTGGCGAAGTGACAGCAGTGATGTAAACACACATATAAATCATATGGCCCAAACTCTTCTTCTTTGTCTCTGTTACAACAAAGGATGGCACTCCTTCTGCCAAGGCCAATGCAATGTTTCACAAGTTCACAGAAAGTAAGATCTGCACTTAAATTTAAGTCTCGTCAAATTCAGCTTTGTAGTTTTTGTTTAATGTTGCAGACAGTCAGACAGACAGATACTGAAAACTCACCTCATGGCACCTTGATGGAGGAGCAAAATCAGTGGTGCAAGTCTGACATCTAATGGACTAAAGTAGTACTGCAACAAAGGACAGCTACTTTTATACAAAAGACTGGAGAAGAAGGTCAGAGGTCATGTTTAGTTACCATGAACCTATGGCTTTCAAGGTACATGCAAGTGTCTCACTTGGAGCAGATATAAAGCTATGGTGTGACAGAATACAGATCGATCACATTACTGTCAACCAGTTAATGGATGATAATGTAGTCTGATAATGAGAAAAAATATATATTTGCAGACAGGAATTTTAGGTCTACAGCATTGCAGTCCTATCAGAAAATGTTAAAGCCCCATAATCTTACTATCCTTGTAGCACCAAATTAAACCTGCAGCTGATAGTCACTTTTTTCCATGGCTGGCTACACTGAAATCTTGGACTAGTCTGTTAAACTACACTGCTGTGCAAAGGTCTTGAACCACCACTCATTTTATATTTTCCTTCCATAGACCCAGACATTTAAAGTGGTCTTGGGCAACAGTTCTTCAGGCTTTCTGAAGGACTTTCAAAGTTTTTCTTTGGACATTGGCTGCTTTTTCACTCATTTCCAGTCCAGTCCTTGTACCTGACCAATTTAAGAGGAATGTTTGTTTGTTAAGCCACTAAACACTGACCTATAAATCAATCAAGCATAAAAAGGCACCTAACTCAGTGCATGAATCAGTGTTGTATCTACACATAACAGACAACTTAGCAAAGAACCAATTTTAAATTGTATCTTTAGGCTCTTTGTTACTAAAAACCTGTCACAAAAACACATAATTTGTTGCCATTTATTTAGTTGAAAGAGCTATCAGCTGAAAACTGCCAAAACCTGGTGTGCAGTGTGCTCTTAAAAAATGAAGGAAACTGGACAAGTGGAGGACAAAAGTCATGGCGCTGTCACAAAAGTGTACCATCACATCACTTCAAAGAAGAGCTTCGAATGTCCTTCACGAAGCCCGGAGAACTATTCCTGAAGACTAGATAAAGAAATGACCAGAAAGCTGCCTAAGAGTTCAGATTGTGCTGAAGAATAAAAGGGGTCATACCAAAAATTGACTTTCAAGCTGGTCAGAGTAGTATAGACTCTGTTTTTGCTTTATATGCTATATTTCCACATATGCTTTCATGTCTCTGTTCCAATTTAACATTTTCCTACCAAAATATAAAAAATTTAAGGCTGTCTTAAGACTTTAGCATAGGGCTGTGTATATATTTTAATTTTTTAAATCCAAGTTTTTCTAAACATCATCTGGTCTTTTTTACAGTGTCAGTCAAATTTCACAATCTTTATTTCTTTATTTTCTGTTAACTCAATCTACATTTAGACTGTTATGTGGAGTGTACATTTCACATTTTAGAGCATCTTCTTGACTTTTCAGGCTGACATCCGAGAATGTGGCTAAACATATTGTGTCAAAACCGGCATGTTTAAAAAAAAAAAAATAGGCACGTTTTTAAAATTAATTTATTTCTTTCATGCTGAAGGTTCTGTAGTAGTCACTGTAGTAGTACATTGTTTGCGTCAGTGGAGGGCGCGCTAATGGTCGACGTGGGCGTGTCAACATTAATATGTCCGAGCGCAATATGTGTAAATTCTTGGCCCTGCACCATTGTTGAGAATGTGTGGGTATATTCAAGTAAGTTTAAAGGAGAATAAAATCTGTATCGCACGCAAAAATAAAATAAAAGGAGATTCGGTACGGATGTCGCCATCTTTAGTAGGGGACAATAACCCAACTCCTATAACACAACTTGTTGTAATTTGGGCAAACTCGTAATGTGTTAACTTTATATCGATTTCGCTTGTTCGTGAAAGTACACCGCTATACACTGCATAATTCAGACACTCACAGTGGCAAATATAGAAAATTGTAAATACGTTTTCCTCCGAAACGATAGCGAGCGGGTCCTTGTCGCCATGTTTACTTTGGGTGACGCCAACTCTCTTCCATTTTCCTCCGCCTCTGGTTGTCAAGAAGATGGCAGCTTCCAGGCAGGCATGAGAGGAAATACTTCTCCACAAATCGAATGAATCTGGATTATTGCCGCAAGATTAGAGCACATACCTGTGTTTTTGCAATTACTGCATCGAAATAAGTGAGTACAATTCTGAAATATGCGTGCCTTTTTCGGTCTGTTGTGTTTTGTTGTAGCAAACCGCCCGGCCATTTTTCTTGTGGGAGCTGTAGAATTAGGCCGATTGTTGAAAAGATGGCTGCTTCCAGAGACGGCATGAAACATAATAACACTGTGTTTATGCTGTTTAACTCAATTTAGCTGTGTTTTAAGAGTGTTGCTGAGCCTGCGTTTTTATCAGGTAAATTATGCATTGAAAAAAAAATTTGAATTACCTTGAATTTAATTGAGAAATTTGGCAGCGCTTTGACAGATGCTTGCTAACGCCGTTAGCTCGAGCAAATTAGGTTGAGCAGCTAGCCGCTAGCGCTAACGGCGTACGGCTAACAGGAGAATTTGAATGCTGCGATTGCAACTTTAAAATGTTGGAAATCTAAGGAAATCATTCGATGGGTATTGAACGCTTAGCTCCACAGTACTTGCAACTGTTAGCATAAGCTTTGGCTATCGTATAACGTTAAAAATGCGTTAAAGCGGTTGCAAAGAATGCTAAACTTGTTAGCTACAATATGGCGACTCCCAGAGAGGCATGAAAATAGCCGACTGTTGCTAACGATTACTGCAGCGGATAAATCAGTGCTACAGCTGTGTAATGTTTTGCGGACCGATACTTATAATGATCCGCTGAAGTTGTATTGATGGTGAAGTATTCTTTTTGCTGGTGTAATAAGTTAGCTGTCATGAATTTTTATTTTTCGTTCGCTTCCGCCATTTTTCAGATGGGCAGTAGCGTTAGCGGGTGTTTGTTTGGCTGCAAGATGGCGGCTTCCATGGATTGAATTCAATGGTTAGAAACAACTAATAACAAACTTAGATAACGGCACGATTTACTATATTTCTCAACACATATACAGCGTTGATTATAGAGCAGATGCTGCTCTAAAGGTTTTATGCAAATATAGCTTTTGTTGTTGTTTTTTTTTCCTTTCCTTTTTTTGATAGTGTTCATTACCCAAAGCTAACCGGTAGCTGTAAAGTTAGCTGTAGTTCAAGGCTATTAACTGTTGTAGCATTTTCATAAGTTTGATGTAGAAATAATAGGTTTGTTTGTTCAAGAAAATATGATGATTGCGTCTTTATCATTCATTTTGGTAGAAGTCATGTCTGCCCCTGGCTCCGCGGTATCTGGGACCACGGCGTCGGTTCTGCAGCCGCGATGGAAACGGGTCCTCGGGTGGTCCGGTCCTGTTCCCCGGCCCAGACATGGACACAGAGCTGTGGCTATAAAGGAACTTATGGTTGTTTTTGGCGGTGGAAACGAAGGAATTGTGGATGAGTTGCATGTATACAACACCGGTAAGACTAACTTTGTATAAATAACTTTACTTTCTGTAGAAAGCATATTTTCTTTTTAAAAATATTCAAATATTAACGAGGATATGCAGAGTACTTTTATGTGTTTTTCATCTAAAACGCTTCAGTTGTGTATATTTGTGATGCGCAAAACTAAACAGCTTTGAAGGCCTCGACAGGCCAAACAAATTCTAGCCCCCCCTCACGGAGAAGGATTTTAATGCACGTTAAAAAAGGCGGGCTAAAATAAAATGGATGATGCTGGTTGGTTTAAGTATATCCTCTGCCCCAGTTTCCTGCATATAAACCAATAAGGACAGGCAGCCTCAGCAGTTGTGTTTATGTTTAAGTTTGTGTTCCAAAAATAAATGGAGGGTTGTTTTAAGCCTTATTGGGGAGGTAGCATAAACTTTATTATTAATTCTAATTAGAATTAAAATAACCCTTCTGTTGTCCTCTGTTGCTGTGTTTTAATTTTAAAAAATTTTTTTTTTAGCAACAAACCAGTGGTTTATCCCAGCAGTCCGTGGTGATATACCTCCTGGTTGTGCTGCATATGGTTTTGTCTGTGATGGCACGCGGTTGCTGGTGTTTGGGGGAATGGTGGAGTATGGAAAGTACAGCAACGATCTTTATGAACTACAGGTAATCTTTCAGTGAAAAATAACCCAGGTTTTACTATTGAGTTTGCTTGTCAGTATAATAAATGCTTAGAAACTAAGTGCTTAATGCATCTCTATCAGTAATATATAGCTGGTGTCAAGGTCAGAATTTCCAGAGATAAGATGTTTACAAAGCAGGGTTCATATGCAGGTCATCGTGCTGCAGCGTCTCTATCAACTTGACATCACACATGCTATATTTCCTCTTGTCTGCATCAGAGATGACTAATACAAAAAAAAACCCAAAGTGCACTGCAAAGTTAGTTTTCACCCATCTTATAGTTTATGCTTCCTGGACTATATGAACTATTAATTAAAATTAAATCCCATGTAACATAAGTTTCTGAGTGTGCTCAGTCCTCAGCTGTAGAGTGTAGAAGAGCTTACTGATCAAATTTGATTCCAGTTAATTCAAGTTCTGCTCTTCAAGTATATTTAGGTTCACTAAATTTTATTTACCAATCCTGACAAGTTCTCAAGTGTTTTTATTCTCCTGTGTGTAAAGTTATAAATATGTTTCTGGTGAAGGGATGTCAGGAAGCAATATCTCAGAAGTTTTTGTCAGCCAAATCCCGGATGGATTTTCAGTCACTGGGATAAATATGGGCTTATTTGGGGGGAAGTATGTATGGTTTGAGTCATAGATGTGATGCTAAATCTGTCCTTATTTTTACATGGAACAAGGAATGGGGGTCAACTTATGACTTGGTAGTTACAGCTTCTGCTGTGATCTGTCAGCTGATAATTTCTCACTGTGGTTTTTGCTACAGGCCAGCAGATGGGAATGGAAAAAATTGAAAGCAAAAAACCCGAAGAACGGCCCCCCTCCTTGCCCTCGTCTTGGCCACAGCTTTTCACTGGTTGGCAACAAATGCTACCTCTTTGGTGGACTTGCCAATGACAGTGAGGATCCAAAAAACAACATTCCCAGGTACAGAGGTTTTCTGAACAGTTATCAGTGGAGTGCTGTTTCTCAGGACTGCTTAAGATTCAGTTTCAACCACCAACATGAGTGTGACTGTGTTTTTATTTATCAGATATCTGAATGATCTATACACACTCGAGCTTCGTGCGGGTTCCAGTGTGGTTGGATGGGATATTCCAATCACATATGGAGTTCTGCCTCCTCCTCGTGAGAGCCACACTGCTGTGGTATACACAGACAAGACAACCAGGAAGTCTCGCCTAATAATCTATGGAGGAATGAGTGGCTGTCGTCTTGGAGATCTATGGACACTCGATATCGGTATGTTTTATGAAGTGTAAATGGAAAAGTAACAGCACTAAAATTACAAATGCCCTGCTGTCAGCCTCCAGAGACTGTGCTGCTTTTCACACAGTATCAGAACAAATGGTATTGAGCATTTCACAGTTAAAGAAGCAATATAGGAAATTGTGAGTTTTCTGTACATGAGGTATTTCATCTGTTTGCATTTAACAATAGATTACCTTTTTGTGTGTGTGTGTGTGTGTGTGTGTGTGTGTGTGTGTGTGTGTGTGTGTGTGTGTGTGTGTGTGTGTGTGTGTGTGTTTTAATGTCCTACTGCTTATCATTTCCTCCAGATACCCTGACATGGAACAAACCATTGGTAAGCGGCACAGCGCCACTTCCCCGAAGTCTTCACTCTGCCACCACCATCACAAACAAGTGAGATGACTGCTGCACATTTGAAAACAAACACACTGAATTTTCATTTTAGTCACTGTTGAAATTCCCCATGGAAAGCAATGTGCTTGGTAAAAGGTCAAAGTGTGAACTCATTTTCTCACTGTGCAGGATGTATGTTTTTGGAGGATGGGTTCCTTTGGTAATGGATGACGTCAAAGTGGCCACACATGAAAAAGAGTGGAAATGCACAAACACGCTCGCCTGCTTAAATCTCGGTTAGTCTAACTTTGTTCTCATTCGAATAGATTTTATATGAAAAGGACTGGTACTGTGTAGTTCACTCAGTCTTAATTTTTGTGTAATTTTTCTGCAGACACCATGTGTTGGGAAACTGTGTTGATGGATACTCTTGAAGACAACATCCCCAGGGCCCGTGCCGGCCACTGTGCCGTGGCTATCAATTCTAGACTTTATGTATGGAGTGGCCGTGATGGTTATCGTAAAGCTTGGAACAACCAAGTGTGTTGTAAAGATCTGTGGTACCTGGAAACAGGTAGGTGCAGTGTAACATGAGTGTAGTTGAAGATGAGAGCTGGTTGTCAAATAGTATTGTAAATTTCGCTCTCTTTCCCCCCCAGAGCGGCCGCATGCCCCTGCCAGGGTGCAGTTAGTCCGTGCCAACACAAACTCTCTGGAGGTGAGTTGGGGTGCAGTCTCCACAGCTGACACATACTTGCTGCAGCTGCAGAAGTATGACATCCCTGCAACTCCAGCTGCAGCCTCCCCAGCCATGAGTGCAACCCCATCGCAGCCCCTTAACTCTCCAAAGAGCCCTGCGCCGGCTGCTGCAGCTCCCTCGGCTCAAAGCTTACCACAGACAGGTATTACACATGTGCATCGTTTGTACCACACACAAGCTCTGCAACTGCAAGAACCCAAATTCACAAGGTGTAAATCACTTGGTTCAATTGTTTTACAGCAGTTTTAAAGGTTGCAGCTCAGCAGGCTGCAACAGGCACGTCTGTTGTCACAGTTCGTCCCAGCCAGCCAGGGAAATCCCCTGTCACTGTGACATCCCTTCCTCCAGGTGTTCGAATGGTAGTGCCCGCACAGACCACCCAAGGATCGGTAAGAGCAATTTCATACAAATATTTTATCATATTGATTTGCTGTAAAGTTCACTGCTAGACCAACAAATGTTTAACAGTTTTTTGTTTTTCAACTTTTAGCCAATTGGGAGCAGCCCTCAGATGAGTGGCATGGCAGCTTTAGCTGCTGCAGCTGCAGCAACACAGAAGATCCCGCCCTCTTCTGCAGGAACTGTCCTCAATGTTCCTGCAGGTGCCACCATTCTCAAAACAGTTGCAGTTTCCCCCAGCACAACCACAGTGAAAGTGGCTTCTCCAGTCATGGTACACATTGCAATAAACATTCTCATTTCCAACATCGTGCCGCTTCTATCACCAGTCACTCGTGATGATAAATTTGCACTTGTAGGTCAGTAACCCGGCCACCCGGATGTTGAAGACTGCTGCAGCCCAGGTGGGCACAGCAACTGCATCCTCTCCCACCACTACCACCAGACCCATTATCACTGTGCATAAGTCTGGTGCAGTCACAGTGGCCCAGCAGGCTCAGGTGGTGACCACTGTGGTTGGAGGAGTCACCAAGACCATCACCCTGGTCAAGAGCCCACTCACTATGGGCAGCAGTGGCACTCTGGTAAGAAAACACAAATTCTGTAGCATAATGCAATACTGCAACTCTTCTTGAGAGCACCCTTGGTGCTTTCACAGGCATGCTGTAAACCTGGATTCTGTAAATTGCTTCCTTGCACTCGGTGTGTGTGTGTATTGATTGGTCACATGATGGTGACATTGTCATTTTGAGCCAATAGAGAGGGTGTAAAAGTTGGCCTACAGTGACTGTTGGAGGAAACAGGGAGCATGTTAGTGATCTGCATGACTGTCGGTCAGTTAGGGCTGGAATGAACCGTAGAGCCACGAGTTTAGTGGTCGAGCTTCCGGCTGACCTCCCTGTACTGTCCGATGTTTTCTGGTGACTCATGAACTTGAGTCTCTCTTCTATGTCGGCAGATCTCCAACCTTGGCAAGATGATGTCTGTGGTACAAACCAAGCCAGTGCAGACATCAGCTGTCACAGGCCAGGCTTCCACTAACCCTCTCACACAGATCATACAGGTCAGCTATCTGCATGAGTGCAGGAAAAAACAGGAGGTAGCTTAAAACTCCTGAGACAGGCACCACGTGTCTTTCCCCAAATAATTTGCATAACATGCACCTCTCTTTCCAGACAAAGGGTCCACTCCCAGCTGGCACAATCCTGAAGCTGGTGACTTCTGCAGATGGCAAACCCACAACCATCATCACCACCTCCCAGGCTGGAGGCACAGGAAACAAGCCCACTATCCTCAACATCAGCGGAGTCTCTCCTACTACCACTAAGCAGGGCACCACCATCATTAAGACTATCCCCATGTCAGCAATCATGACCCAGCCTGGAGCTACAGGTCTGTTTTCATTCAAGTTTGCAGAATTAAATAATTAAGATCAGTACTACAAAATGGGGCTAAAGGTATATTCATGGAGTTCTTAGATATTAAAGAAAACAGTGTCTTCTTAATGTTAAACCTTTTGACATTTGCTGTGTAAATCAGCAATAGGTTTAGGATAGTGATTAGTCAGTCATGATCTGATGGAGAATGATTTTATTCATGCTTGTGTTTCTCTTTGCAGGTGTAACAAGCAGTGCAGGCATGAAAACACCTATCACAATCCTTACCACAAAGGTAATGACGACAGGAACTCCTGGGAAAATCATCACTGCAGTTCCCAAACTTGCCACTGCAGCCGGCCAGCAGGGACTGACACAGGTAAATTGGCTCTGTTTGCGCAGCAGTCTTTGTACATATTGAGTTTACTGTGCTGCCTATTTAGCCTAAATCTTCTGTCTCTAGGTGGTTTTGAAGGGTGCTCCTGGGCAACCCGGCACTATTTTACGCACTGTTCCCATGAGCACAGTGGGTGGTGTTCGCCTCGTTACACCAGTGACAGTGTCTGCTGTTAAGCCTACTGTCACAACTCTGGTTGTCAAGGGGACTACAGGTAAGAAAAACTTAATTATTGGATAATGTAAATATGTTAACTTTTTTTCTTTTTTTTTTTTTTCTCTGGTTTCATCTTTGAATGTGCACTTCCTCCAGGTGTCACCACTCTCGGCACAGTCACTGGTACTGTTTCTACCAGCCTGGCAGGAGGCACAGTTGACAGTTCCACGGCCTCTCTCGTTACTCCCATCACCACACTGGGAACCATTGCTACCCTGTCCAGCCAGGTCATCAGCCCAGCTGCCATTACAGTTTCAGCTGCTCAGACTAGCCTGACTTCTTCCTCCGCACTGCCCTCATCTACTATGACAGTGCAGGTAAGACCCAGCAACCCAGATTTAATCAATTTGTAACATTTTGTATTCGGGTCATCAGGTTATGAAGCTCTGGCAGTGTCGTATGCTTTAATTGCTTTGTTACAACTTAATGAAAAAGACCAAATGTGAAGATGTTGCTGCTTATTTTTGTAATCGCAGAAAATTCCCAGAGATGCTCCTTATAAATTTTTGGAGAGTCAAAGTTATTCTGTTTTTGACCATGTAACATACCATTTGCCTTTAAGATTTCTGACATATCTTTGCTTTCCCCAGAATCAGCCCACCCAGGTGACTCTGATCACAACTCCCAGTGGTGTAGAGGCTCAGCCAGTACAAGATCTACCCGTGTCCATCCTGGCTTCACCAACCTCTGAGCAGCCCACCTCCACTGAAGCTGGAGCAGCTGGAGAGAGCTCTGGGACTGTCACCCTGGTCTGCTCTAATCCGCCCTGTGAGACCCACGAAACGGGAACTACTAACACAGCCACCACCTCTTCCGCAACAATTGGTGCAGGGCAGGTCTGCTCTAACCCACCATGCGAAACCCATGAAACCGGAACCACCAACACAGCCACCACTTCGTCTGCAGCAATTGGAGCTGGGCAGGTGTGCTCAAATCCACCATGTGAAACCCACGAAACCGGAACCACCAACACAGCCACCACTTCCTCAGCTACAATTGGTGCAGGACAGGTCTGCTCGAACCCACCCTGCGAAACCCATGAGACCGGAACGACCAACACAGCCACAACTGCTACTTCAAACATGTCTGCGCTACGTGTGTGCTCCAACCCACCGTGTGAGACTCATGAAACTGGGACAACAAACACAGCTACCACGGCGACATCTAATATGGGAGGGGTCCAGCAGGTGTGCTCCAACCCGCCCTGTGAGACCCATGTGACAGGCACCACCAACACCGCCACCCAAGCTTCATCCAGCATGAACGCAAACCAGACAGACACCGTGCAGAGCGTGTGCTCTAATCCACCCTGCGAAACCCACGAGACGGGGACCACCAACACTCCGTCCACAGCCACCTCCAACATGGGAGGAGACCAGACCAGCACAACAACAGGCTTGGTCCAGAGGGTTTGTTCCAACCCCCCCTGTGAAACACATGAGACAGGGACCACCAACACAGCCACAACTGCCACTTGCAGCATGGAGACAGGTGAAGGCACGGGTATGTAAACATATGCATACAATTTTTGTAATTAACAGCAAATGAAGTGATTTTTTTTTTTTTTTTTTTTTTTTTCCTACACCGTTACAGTTGATGTCTTCTACCCTTTTTAAAAATTGTTCTTGTTTAAAGTCTTTCTTAGAATTGCATCTAAATCCCACACGGTTGTTGCTTGTGTTGTATCTAAGAAGTAAAAGTGGTTCGTTGTTTAAACATCAAGCTCAAATTATGCTACTATGTCTCATTAGCAGCCCAGCAGACAGAAGAAGGGGCAGAAGGTGCCAGCAGCACAGAAGAGGCCTCCACCACAACAACAACTGGTACCACCCAGGGCAGGGCTGTCACTACTGTCACTCAGTCTACACCAGCCCCCGGACCCTCGGTGCCTGTAAGAATACCACACTGTGCCTATCAGAAGTAGCACCTTGCCTAAACACGATCAGTGGGTGATGGTGGTAAAACTAATCTTAGTAGATGTCCATGTTAGAGCTGTATTTCTAAATTTGATACACTGAACAGGCAAAAGTACCGGGCCACCTACACATTACACCTACAGGAGCTGCTATAGCTGCATACAGTGTACCAAAATGTAAGGGGAATGTCATTTCCAAAATGCTCCTTTTTCATTGTGGGCCATGATTTCTCTGTTTCCCCTCTAGTCGATCTCATCAATCACAGAGGGAGTAAGCACTGCTGCCAGCTCCACAGAGGAACCCATGCAAACTGATGAGGCAGCATCAGCAGAAGCTGCACCTGCTGAGGAAGGAACCACTGCAATGGAGACGCAAGCAGAGGTGAATAAAGTGTAAAGGCAGACAAAGCCAGTGTGGCCTTTCATTTTGAAATTCTTTCCAGTCATGCATTTTTTATTTTATTTTTTGCATTATTTGATGGAACCTCTTTAATCTGTTATCAAGGGAGAAGCAGCAGCAGCGACAGCCTTGAACCTTCCTTCGGAGCTGATGTCTGAGGGCCAGGGAGCTACACTAATGGTGACGGGGCTGTCGGATGAGGAACTGGCAGTGACTGCAGCAGCAGAGGCAGCTGCCCAGGCAGCGGCCACTGAGGAAGCCCAGGCCCTCGCTATCCAGGCTGTTCTCCAGGCAGCTCAGCAAGCCGTAATGAGTGAGTAGAAGCACGGTTTTGTGTACACACGCTTGGTTTTGCTTTTGCTTTTATTTTGAAACATAGCATAGCCGAAGATCAAGGGCTGAGCTGTACTTATGGGGGGAGGAGGCATGGAAAGATGATCATTTACTGCCAAACAGTTAGGATATTTCTCAGCAAAACCATTCCTGTAGATGTGTAGTCCTGCAGCCTCTATGATTTTGCAATTCTTAAAAACTTGTAACATACAGATGAAGGTGATGCTGCTGGAGAGAGCCAGCAACCCACCAACATCCCCATCATGCTGACCCAGCAAGAGCTTGCGGCACTGGTCCAACAGCAGCAGCAGCTGCAGGAGGCTCAGGCTGCAGCCCAGCAGGCCACGGTGGACACAAGTTTGCCCACCGAAGGTCTCGCTCCTGCTGACAGTCTCAACGACCCCTCTGTTGAGAGTAATGGACACAACGAAATGGCGGCCACAGTCACCAGTGCTGTGGCTTCTCTCCTGCCACGTACCACTGCTGAAAGTACGTTTTTGTGCTTTTTATAATTTCTTCGGATGTTGTTTCTTTTTTTTTTTCTACAGCAGACTGATTTCTTTTTGTATTGCTCTTCAAATTACACAGCACTTGCTCCATCGAGTACATTTGCACCCTCTGTATCTGTGGCAAGTCCAGCCAAGCTGCAAGCAGCAGCCACTCTAGCAGAGGTTGCCAATGGCATTGAGGGAGAGGTGAGTAATTTTGGTGCTATTCGACATCTGATTGGTTCAGTCAAGTTGAAGAGAGGAAAGGAGTCACTTATTGTTGACTGTGACTTTTGTTTCCATACAGAAGCAAGCCCCTCAGCCAGCTCCAGTGAAGCCTGTTGTAAAAAAAGAGAACCAGTGGTTTGATGTTGGGATTGTTAAAGTGACAAATATGGTTGTCACACACTACTATGTGCCAGGAGATGATTCTCAAGGAGATGTAAGTCGTCTCAGGGAGCCTTTTCTTGCTTAATTATATTGATATGTATTACAAGGTTCATCTCTAATTGCTTATTTTTATTTGTTTGTTTGGTAGGACGACTCTGGCGTCATACCAGACTACAGTCAGATGAAGAAAATGGAGCTGCAGCCCGGAACAGCTTATAAGTTCCGTGTTGCTGGAATCAACGCTTGTGGTCGTGGAGCTTTCTCAGAGATTTCTGCTTTCAAGACTTGCCTACCAGGCTTCCCAGGGGCACCTTGTGCCATCAAAATCAGCAAGGTAAATAAAACAAACAAACACAAAAAAAAACCTTTTGCTGCATTGTAGATTTTACGTGATCCAAATGTGATCACAAGAGCTGTGGTTTCAGCCACTGAGTAGCATCTATTCGCTGTACCCTCCCAGAGCCCAGATGGTGCCCACCTAACCTGGGAGCCACCCTCGGTGACGTCAGGGAAGATCATTGAGTACTCTGTTTACCTGGCCATCCAGAGTAACCAGACAGCTGAAGCCAAGGCTTCCACCCCAGCCCAGCTAGCCTTCATGCGTGGGTATTGTGGACCCAACCCATCTTGCTTGGTGCAGTCGTCCAGCCTCTCCAATGCCCACATTGACTACACCACCAAGCCAGCTATCATCTTCCGCATTGCCGCCCGCAACGAGAAGGGCTACGGTCCTGCCACCCAAGTTCGATGGCTGCAAGGTGAGCGCACATATTCATTCTTAAATATTAAAAATACTTTTATATTACTGAGTCTGCAGTTAATGGATTCACTGTCTCTACTTTAATGCTTTGTAGAATCTGGCAAAGATGCTTCTTCTGCAAAACCGGCCCCTAAGAGACCCGGCACCTCTCCTGATGCGTAAGTACAGTATTCATGTTTCATATCACGCACACAGGAACATGTCACTGATGAATAAAACATCCAGCATTTATTCTGGTTTTATGTGTTCTCCTGCAGTAAGTCTACTGGTCCAAAGAAAGCAAGGACGGACCAGTGAGGTTGCCCAAAGGCCCCTCCCAGTCTTTTGTCCTTTTTTTTTTTTTCTTTTTTTTTCCCTCCTTTCCCCCAACTCGCTGTCTTTTTAATCAGGAAGACTGACCTTCACCCCGTCTCATCCTCATCCTAATCTCATCCTCCATCCTCCCCCACGTCTCAGACCAAGACAGCAATGGAGGCAGAACAACCGTATGAAGCCGAGATGAAAGTCAATCTGAGAGATGTTTCTGTAGATAAAACCCTCCTTCCTCCTCGTTCTGTTGGCCGTGCTATTTTTAGAGCAACACAAACCTAGAAGCACATTATCTTTTTCAGTCACATCCCCTTCCATCCTTTTAACACCTATTTTTGACTTATTTCAGTAGTTGAACAGTATAGAGAAGCATTTACATCATTTACATCTTTCACAAACTGGGAGCCAGCCTGAGCGCAATGTTACCCCTCTTTTTTTCTTTTTTCTTTTTGTGAATTCTGGGGGAGGGGCGTAGAGAGAGACTACATGAAATGATGTACAGTGTTGAAAAAAGGCTGTGGAAGCATTAGTATAGATGAAAGGAAAAAAAATCGGTATGGAAACAAATAAAGCACTTGTCCTCCATGAACGAGGACATCATTTTTATTTTATTTTATTTTATTTTTTTGCTCAAAATTAATTTGCTTCATTGAGAACCAAGTCTGTACAGTCATCGTACTGGACTCCAGTCTCCTGGTAATGTCATCACTGTGCCCTTTTTACCCCAAGATGAGGACTGGTGGCCAACATGTTGAAGAATGGCAAAGGAAAGAGATTTGTAGAGAATGAATGACAGACTTTGCTAGGACTGAGACTTGCAGCACACACGGAAAAAAAAAAAAAAAAATCTTCCCAAAAAATTAGCAAGCAATGATGCAGAAGATCTTTTGTGTAGTTTATTTTTGTATTTTTTAAGCTTTTTGTTTTCCCTCCTGTGTGTATGTGTAATGTTGTGTGCATTTTTAAAAAAAAAAAAAAAAAAAAAAGATACATCACTTTTTTTAAACTGTTGTTTATCATCCCGCTAATTTGTGTTCATGGGAAGATGTGGCTGTGTTGAGGTTGCCACTATATTTTTAAAAAAAAAAAAAAAAATCTTCAGTTGGTTGTATGTTGTTGTTGTTGTTAACAGATGGAAATGAAAGCGAGAGACTTTTAGTATTTGTTCCAAGTAGAACCGCAGAGGTTATAGGACTGAAGGGAACTTTTGATGTGGACCCAGGGAGAGGAGAGTTTTTACTTTGTTTACTACTCGATGCTTTTGTTGCTTCGTTTGCCAAACATGGAATTTCACAGGGGGGAGGGAATTAGAAAAGACCAACATCAGATCTTTGCCTACCTCCCCCCCCTCCTCAAATATCCCAATCAGTTCTACGCTTTTTAATGCTCACGAATGTGGTGTCTCACCTCTTTAATTTTTAGACTGGCAAATTGTTAGTGGACTTATTTTCCCTACCCTATTGATGTATGTGAATCCATTTAATTATATATATATATATTTTTTTTTTTCCCTTCCACAGCTCTGTATTCCATACAGATGGTGTGCAAGCTAACTGTGACATGTGAAACTCATGTCTTTGAATGGGGATGTCTTACACAGCCGGAGTGTACTCACTTGTAAATTAGTTCATAGAGGAAGAATAAAAAAAAAACCAAACAAACAAAAAAAAAAACATCTTGGCCTTTTATATAATTACCTGTAACAAACTGTTTTTACATGTTGGTCATCTCTTGATTGCCTTTTGTGTCTTTACTTATAAAAGAAACGTATATATATAAATATATATAGTCTCCCTGATTGTTCTAATTTGCTTCTGTCAAGCTGATTCACTGTAGGAGTCTGAATCACTGCTAGGTTCATTACAATACAAAACTTGTACAGGGAGGTGGTTTCTGACTGGACATGAGTGTATATCTACTTTGTAAGGGCGGATACAGTTGTGATGGTAACGGCCAGGAAGATGAGAGCCCAGGTTTGCCGCTTTTTCTCTGGTTCGTACCTCGGGTTCTGTTTGTGATTTCTCCCGATTTCTTTCTAGAAATGAACTCTCTTCATATGCATTCATAATTTTGTGCGTGTCAGTGTGTCTGTTGAACAAAACTAGACATGCATGCAAAAGCAGTGTATTTTAGTAGTGATGCCTTAAGTTAGACCATAAGCTGAAGGTTCTCAGAAAAAAAAAAAAAAAGGAAAAAAAAAAAAAGAAAAAACATTTAATGAGTTTGTTCCTCTCTCCATGTGGTATACAATTGTGTCCTTTCCTTCCACAGTACCTTTGCCGGGTCACTATTTTTGCACCCTCGTTAGATAGGTCATCATCAGCAGTGCCGAGGTCTTTCTGAACTTTCCCCTCCCACACAGGGACGAGTGCTCCTCTCAGCACTCGCAGGTGTTGCGAGTTTCTCTCGGCTGTTTGCAGGTTATCTGGAAATGTCCTGTATTTTCCAACGTGTGTTTTTTGTACTGTAGGGAGTAATGTATCTTTTATCATCAAAAAAATAAAAAATAAACATGTTAAACAGATTCTGTGTCTTTTTGGGTCTTAAAAGCAAACAAAAGGAGCCGAATCACCTGTTGTAAGCCGCGCTGAGCTGCTCTCATAAACGGCTTCTCTACATCCAGATCTTCTTTGGCGCTTCCTTCAAAGTACTCTGCTCCTATTTCCTCACACCACTGCAGGGCCGTCCTAGCAGACACCTGAGAGGAAACAAATGTTAGATGACCCCACAGAGCAACATGTTGACTAAAAGATTTCAGATTTTTATTTATTTTTTGGTCAAGTTTTTACTGACCTATATATCATTCACACATTTAAATAAAAAAAAAAAAAAGGCACCCAACTCAAGGGATGAACTGGCATTGTTTATACAAAACTTAGCAAAGAACCAATTTTAAATTATATTTTTAGGTGCTTTCTTACTAGCAGCCTGTCACAAAAAACATAATTTGTTCCATTTTTGTAACTGAATACTAAAAAGGCCAATCTTAAGGAAGGGAAACAGAAGAGGTTGAGGTATGCCAGATCGCACAAGAACTGAACTGAAAATCAGTCACAACAAGTCTGATGGAGTGATGAATCCAAATTTGAAATTTTTGTTTCCAATTGTTGTCAATATGTAGAAAGGAGGTCAGGAGAGCGGTCCAACATAGAGTGTCTACAGCAGGGCTCTTCAACTCCAGGCCTCGAGAGCCCCTGTCCTGCAGGTTTTAGATGTGACCCTGATCCAACACACCTGAATCAAATGGCTGAATTACCTCCTCAGTACGCAGTCAAGTTCTCCAGAGTCCTGCTAATGACTTCTATATTTGACTCAGGTGTGTTGAGGCAGAGACACATCTAAAACCTGCAGGACAGGGGCTCTTGAGGCCTGGAGTTGAAGAGCCCTGGTCTACAGCCTTCTGTAAAGGACGGTGGAGGCTCTGTCATGGTTTGGGCCTGCATGTCAGATGCTAGTGGTGTTGGAAATCTTGTCTAAACTGATGGAATTTTGAACACAGAAGTCACAGATTTTCATCCAGCATACAATACCATCTGATTTTTCAGCATGACAATGATCCCAAATACGCTGCCAGTGCAGTAAAAGCATTACTGGATAAAAAAAAAAAATACACAATAGAACACCATCAGTCATGGATTGGCCTCCCCAGAGCCCTGACTGCAATGTCACTGAAGCAGTGTGGGATCATCTTGACAGAGAACAGAACAAAAAGCAGCCAACATCCAAAGAAGAGCTTTGAATGTCCTTCTGAAGCCTGGAGAACTATTCCTGAAAACTACTTAAAGAAATGACAAGAAAGGTGCCCAAGAGAGTTCAGGCTGTGTTAAAGAATTAAAAAGTACCATTACCAAACATCATTTCATGCTGACTATGAGTTGTACAAACTCTTTTTGCTTTACATACTGTACTTCATGTGATCAGTCGATCACATGGCAGCAACTCAGTGCATGTAGACTGGCTCAAGATGACCTTCTGAAGCTTAAATCAAGCATCAGAATAGAAGAAAGGTGGTTTAAGTGGCTTTGAATATGACATGGTCTGAGTATTTCAGAGACTGCTGATCTACTGGGACCATCTCAACCATCTCTTGGCATAAACAACATGAAAGCATGGCTCCATCCTGGTGGTTTGTGGCCCCATCCTGGTGGTTTGTGGCCCCTTAGTACCAAGTGAGGATCATTTAAAAACCACAGCCTACCTGAGTCTTGCTGCTGTGACCATATCCAGACCTTTATAACCACAGTGTGCCCATCTTCTGATGGTTGCTTCCAGCAAGATAATTTGCCATCTCACAAAGCTCAAATAATCTCAAACTGGTTTCTTGAATATGACAGTATTCATATCTTCTTCAATGCCATGTGCCAACATAGTGCAGAGCAGCTACCTAAACTTTACTCCCACAGAGGTTGATTATCTCGTAAGTAGTTTTACATCCTCACTGCATAACCACTCTGGATACTGTGGTTCCTCACACACTAAGGTTAATTATGGAGTTCAACAGGGTTCTGTGCTGGGACCAATTCTATTTATATTATACATGATTCTTTTAGGCATCACAGTATTATTAGAAAGCACTGCATACATTTTTATTGCTATGCAGATGACACCCAGCTTTATCTGTCCATGAAGCCAGAGTACACACACACACACACACACACCAATTAGTTGACTCTGCAGGAATGTCTTAAAGACACAAAGACTTGGATGACCTCTATTTTCATGCTTCTAAATTCAGATAAAACTGAAGTTATTGTACTCGGCCCTACAAATCTTAGAAACATGGTGTCTAACCAGATACTCTGGATGGCATAACCTTGGCCTCCAGTAACACTGTGTGGAGTCTTTGAGTCATTTTTGACCAGGATATGGCCTTCGATGTACATATTAAACAAATATGTAGGACTGCTTTTATGCATTTGTGCAGTATTTCTAAAATTAGAAAGATCCAGTCTCAGAGTGATGCTGAAAAGCTAATTCACACATTTATTACTTCTAGGCTGGACTATTGTAATTCATTATTATCAGCTGTCCTAAAAGCTCCCTGAAAAGCCTTCAGCTGATCGAAAAAGCTGCAGCTAGAGTACTGACAGGAAAAAGAGAGCATATTTCTCCCATATTGGCTTCTCTTCATTGGCTGCCTGTTAAAGTCAGAATTGAATTTAAAATCCTTCTCCTTACATACAAGGTCTTGAATAATCAGGCCCCATCTTATCTTAAAGACCTCATAGTTCCATATCACCCCAGTAGAGCACTTACTTACCTAATGGCTTACTTGTGGTTCCTCGGATACTTAAGAGTAGAGTGGGAGGCAGAGCCTTCAGCTTTCAGGCGCCTCTTCTGTGGAACCAACTCCCAGTTTGGATTTGGGAGACAGACACCCTCTCTATGTTTAAGAGGCTTAAAACTTTCCTTTATGATAAAGCTTACAGTTAGGGTTGGATCAGGTGACCCTGAACCCTCCCTTAGTTATGCTGCTATAGGCCTAGACTGCTGGGAGGGGGGTTCCCATGATACACTGAGTGTTTCTTTTTTACTCGATGCTTTTCACTCTCTGTGTTTCTACACCACTCTGCATTTAATCATTAGTCATTATTAATCTCTAGTTCTCTTATGTCTTTTATCCTGTCTCCTTCCCCTCACCCCCAACCGGTCACAGCAGATGGCTGCCCCTCCCTCAGCCTGGTTCTCCTGGAGGTTCCTTCCTGTTAAAAGGGAGTTTTTCCCTTCCCGCTTGAGAGCCTTGTGGTGACTGATGTGATTTGGCACATTAAATTGAATTGAACTAAACTGACAGTGAGTTTACTGAACTCAAATGGCCTGTACAGTCACCAGATCTCAATCCAATAGAGCACTTTTGGGATATGGTGGAACAGGAGATTCACATCATGGATGTGCAGCAGACAAATCTACAGCAACAGTACCGTGTTGAGTCTATGCTATGAAGAATTAAAGCAGTTGTGAAGGTAAAAGGGGGCCCGACCCAGTACTAGTAAAAGACAATAAAAGTTCCAGATGAGTATATATCTGCAGTATAATCTATTACATTAGCTACACTAAAATTATGCATTTCGCTGTCTTAATTAGTTGAAACACACAAAACTCAAGCAATTTGATAAACTTTTAAACAAATTAACTCAATATAGACTAGGGGTCCTAAAACTACATTTTCACACAGGTTCCCACGATAACACCAGGCCTCAAAGAGAGCAATTGAAAAATGATACTGTAGCTCAGTGGTGGTTAAAACAAATCGGCATTTAATAAATCTGTGTCGACCCACATGATGGGGTAAACCTGGTGATGCCTCACTAAGACTGACGAGAAGAGGACTTTGACTAACCTCCCGGTCGCTCAGATCAGTTTTGTTGCCCAGTACAATAAAAGGGAAATCAGAAGGATCCTGGGGTTCTCCTTGGATCAAAAACTCCTTCCTCCACCTGTCCAGAGCAGAGAAGCTGGCCTTGGATGTGACATCAAACACCAGCATGCAGCAGTGAGCTCCCCTGTACAGAGGTGTACCCAGAGACTGGAACCTCTCTGTGCCTGCTGTGTCCCAGATCTGACATACACACAGTGGAAAACATGGAAATTACCCCTCCTATATGATATGAATGTCTTGTACCTGCATATGTGGTTTTGTTTTACTGCCACTGCACAGGTGCACAGGTGAATTACCTGCAGGGTGGCTGTGTCCCTATCTATGCTGACTGTTTTGGTGAGGAAGTCGGTCCCTACAGTGGCCCGGTACATGTTGGTGAAGCGGTGATTCACATATCTGCTCATGAAGGAGGATTTTCCCACCCTAAGTAAACACACACACACACACACAAAGTAAAGGTCGATAAAATTAAGTTGTCTTGCTCTTTAAACAGAGACATTCATAGACATTCGTCTTGTATCGCACTGTGTCGTTAATCACGCCCATCTTTCACACTCTCGAGAATATCAATAGTGATTTATATCTTGATCTTGCAATACAAACAGAGTCGAAGTAAATGAAAGTGAAACAAGTATCGGTGGACATGAACAATAAGTCAAAACATTCAAATGACCATTTAACTCACCCGGAGTTTCCGATGAGGATTATTTTCAGTGTAACTGGGCTCTTTTTGTCACTCATGTTCAGGTCTGATTGTTTGATCCAGTCAGTATGGACCCACGGGAGCTTCCGCTGCTGGTGCCTTCAGGGGCCTCTAGAAATATTCGTCCTCGAATATTGGACATGTTAAACCGGCTTCATTTAGAAAGTAAAACCTCAAATAAATACGATTTTGACTACTCTTTCTTTCTTTCTTTCTTCTTCTTCTTCCAAATTACAAATGCATGCTTCTCATGGCCTCAGTGTTTTCAGTCTTGTCTCCAAAGTGCCATTTAAGCGGCTGTGCTTTGAAGGCACCACATAACGACAGGTGATTGGCACACCGCCGACCCCTGTCCTCTTCTCCCGTCACACTCAAAGGTCCAAAGCCATGACAGCAGAGCTTTATCCCAGAAGCCAGGTTTAGCCAACAGCCATGCCCGGATCATCAAACTACACACCCCCGAGCACAACTGTCAGCCCGGGAAGGCATAAAAGTTGTCATAAGCAGGAGGACGTCAGCCTCAACTGCTGTAGCAACTAATAAGACACTGATGGGCCCCCAGTTGTGCACGGGCCGCTGGGCATTTGACCAGTTTGCCCATTAGATACTCCAGCCCTGCCAACAGCTTATGGCTCATCCTTCCAAAATTATACAGACTTATCTAAAACCTAGCTAACATGTAGACGGCTCGGTAAAAACTGACATTTCCTATCCCGGTTGCCTTTACTGATAAAACTTTACTTTCATTAAAGACTTGGACGCTGCCCTGCATTTTTTTTCCTTTCTTTTTTTAGTTAAATGTGAAACTGCCACTGAACTCTGACTGTCAACAGTAACTCAGTAAAACATCTCTGCTCTGGCTGTAAGAGAGCCATCAGTGAAGGATAAGATTAGATCAAATTATAATTTTTTTTTTCTGTAAATCTCAAAAATGAGGTTGTGACAACCCATCAGTACATTAAATGCTCTCTGAAGAAATATTGAAAAGCTGTCTGTGATGATGACAGAGAGGACCAGGCTCATTAAAATGGCCCTTTTCCCCTCCACACTGATCCACATTCATGTTCCTCAGTCCACTGGATTGAAGCGGAGGCTCTGCTCTGTACTTACCCGCTGCCACAGTGAGACTCCACTGATGATGGCTGTCGTTCTCTAGTCACGCACTCGCTTAACTCAGACTGTACTCAGAGCTGATTGAACCCACTCTGCTGGAAATTTAAGAGTTATCAGAGTTAATCAACTCGGACTTTATTTTTAAACTCAGAGTTTGCTGAACCTGCTTCCTGGAATGGGCTCCAGATGAAAATATTTACTAGAAAGAAAGAAAGGGCACCATGTATTTTATTGATATACTTTTATTACAGTTCTCAAAATTTAAATCTAAATTTAAATGTTAAATCTGAATTTGAACATATGCCATCTAACGTGCAATTTACTGTACATTAAAATGATTTTTTTAGTTTCCCACTAGAGGGCAGTATAGATATATAGGACAGTTATCCTCAGAGCCACGAGGAAGGGTTGCTTTAAATAATCTATGACTAATTCAGTGTTTTTAACTGAATGTGGGGTTACACTAATCAATGAAAGTTAAAATGTCCTCAGTATTTAAAGTAAATGTAAATAAATAAATGCAAAAAATAAATAAATAAATAAATGAAAAAAGGAGATGAAGATGAAGAAAGACCAAGGTTCAAATACTGGCATTTACTCACACTTTGTATTGTGATGTGTCAGATTGTAATCAATCTGTCATCCTTAACTAGATTTCACTTTAGTGTGTTTGGGTTAGATAGATAGATAGATAGATAGATAGATAGATAGATAGATAGATAGATAGATAGATAGATAGATAGATAGATAGATAGATAGATAGATAGATAGATAGATAGATAGATAGATAGATAGATAGATAGATAGATAGATAGATAGATAGATATAGATAGATAGATATAGATAGATAGATAGATAGATAGATAGATAGATAGATAGATAGATAGATAGATAGATAGATAGATAGATAGCTGGGGGGGTGAAGTTTTATTTGATAAACTTCAGTGAAGAATTCAGTGCCTGCGCAGTATTTCCAAAAAGTTTGGGACACTGTGTAAAAATGTAAAATCATCATAAGAATATTTTGAATTTGATGCCAAAAACCGAGCAGCGTATACAGTGAGTGTCATCGAGAGGTTGGGTCTCTAAGAATTAAAGATAAGCGGGGTTATAACTGCTTAGGCAAATATTCCAGCTGTAGTTACATCCACAAATGTGAGAAGAAACTCGGCCATGCAAAGACATGGATTGGACTCATTTAAGATGGACTGAGGAAAAGTGAAACTTTTCTTTGGTCTCTCCTTTGGTGCTTTTGTGTTTGAAAATCGTGGACTTTGTGTTCTCTTTGCATAGCAGAGGAAACATTTGGGTGATTATGAGAGCGTGGTTAAAAAGGCAGCACCCATGACAGTATGTGGGTGCATTAGTGCATCCTCCTCTGTCACACCAATCCTCTGCATGTCCTCCTTCACTACATCCCTGAACCTCCTCTGTGCTCTTCCTCGTTTCCTCCTTGCTCCTCTGCACATGCCTAGACCATCTCCAGGTTGCCTCTCTGACTTTGTTTCCAAACGGCTCAACCTGAGCTGTCCCTCTGATGTATTCATTTCCAGTCCTGTTCCTCCTGGTCATTCCAGCATCAAAGCTACTTATTTATCATAAAGTGTGATGTAAACTGGAAACTGGATCTAAAGCATAACAAGAGTTTACTACTTATTAATTAAACACAGAAAACACAAAATTTTAAATGATTTGTGTTGATTAGAGGGTTAAAAAAAATTACAAAATGTTAAACAGCAACTTCCTTCAACAACTGAAAATTAAAACAGAACATAAAACATAAAAGAAAAGAATTACACAATACACAATTACTCGACACGATGCTGGGATCCCTTCATATCTGCATCCTGCTGAGAGTGTCTGAGGTGCAGCAGAATACTGAGATTGCACAAAAATAGCATTGGAAAAACTGCGATATCTCAGTGAGTTGCGCTCAAGCGCAAGCCTAACTTTATTAGACATTCGAGAAAAAGACTCGCGCGCACAGACACACACACACACTGTGCTACTACACAAAACGCGAGCTTGTTTGACTGCCAAGAAAGCCCCTAAAAAGTTAGTTTCACCTCAATAAAAAATGACAGAGGTGTGCACAAACTATGGAGTGAGGACTTTTTGAAAAAAGTGAAAACCTTCTAGCTGCTCACCACTTTTTTTTCACACCTTTTGAAGGGGTGTGAAAAAAGGGGAGGGGGGTGCTGTTTGGGTGCTAAGACTCAGTTTTATGAGGTTTTGGTCAGAAACAGCTTTAGGTTGTAGTCAGAGTAAAGGTTACCCACATAGTCGTGATGATTAAGGCTCTGGTGAGGATCTAGGGAAAGCATTATGTCAATAAATGTTCTCACAAAGAGACTGTACAAATGTGCGAGTTTGTGTCTGTGCGTGTGTGTGTGTGTGTGTGTGTAAGACAGAGAGAGAGAGAGTGAGAGAGAGAGAGAGCTATCCTCCTGGGTATAGCACTGTTGCTGCAGCCCTGCGTTGCAGAGATAAGACCACCGCCTTCACAGAAGCCTGTTTCTTGGGAATTTGAAAGTTGTCCTCATGCTCCACTGTTGACACACAATGTCACCCGTCACCCAGCTACAAAGGGCTCAAACAACCTCCTAACTGTCCAACGAGACACTTCAGTGTCAGTTCAAACTGTTTCTGTTGAGATACTGCCGACAGATGAGGCAAATTGTGTCAGTGTGTGTTTGCCTTGTGTGATTTATGTGCTATAACCACTTAACGTGCTGTAGGGTCTTGTAGCCCTGACAGTACGCCTGTGCCGCTTTATGACAGTAAGCGGCGGGCCTGTAATTCCTGGCCTCCTCCTTGCATCTTGATAACCTCTTATCAGAGCAGAGCAGCCCGCTCACACTGTGGCAGCAGCAGCCACATCCCTGCCCGGCTGTCCACGCTGCCGCAGAGACCTCATCTCGCTCTGATATTACTGCTCTCATTCACACAGGCTGCCCATTCCCATTTAACTGTGGCACTGCTGTCGTTAAAAGGAAAACCTGGAAAGGGCAAACCTAAGTTGCCAATACAATAAATTAGTGACAACAGCTTTTTTTTTCCTATCTATTCTTTTTAGAGGTTATGGTAAGCTGGAGCCCACCCAGCATGCAGCAGGCAGTTAAACACCTTCAGTTCACCTTCCCTGCAAACTTTGACCCCAAGGGTCAGCTTACTGAGGCAAAACCCAAGCTCCGTGTAACAGAACCCCGAATAATATTTTCTTCTACTTTTCTGTTGTACTTTGCACTCTACTGTATTGCAATACAATTGGTAATATTTAAATAGAGTATTACCAACAGCCTCGTGGAAGCCATGGAGTCAATACATTAGTGTCAGTTATTCAAAGGAGTTGCTCACATTTTTTAGATTTCCTTTTCAATGTGAGTGTAAATGTTCCTGGAAGAATTTGGATTTGGATAGAGTTTCGTGTCTCATTCACACCTTGTTGCCACAAAAAACTGACAGGTGCAAATGGAACAGGTTTCTTCTTCACTTATCTCTCCCAAAACAAGGAGAACGGGACCCAAGGGTCATCAGACGTTATACGAACCTGATGAAGAGGAGACTTTATTACAGCTCTGTTTTTCCTGATACCCAACTGTTAATAATTTCCGGGACGTTGACCTCACTGCCTTTTACTACTTTAACAGTTTCTTTCTGTTGTTCCAGGATGCGAATTTCACAGTAAGCAATGACACCATGTGTGGAAAGTTTAGGGAAATGACTGGCTCGATTAGAATTTTTGTGCCACAGTTTGACATGGCCTATACATTGATTTGCATCTGGCCTAACCGATGTTTTTTTTTTTTTTTTCTTGCATTCGCTGCTTTGTGAGGCACATTTGAACTCATCTGCCTCATTCCTAAATGACAGGATAAGGCCCAGTGTCTAATTATATATTTAAAAAAGGCATCAAATATTTCCAACTGTTTTTCTCCCCTGATTTCCCTGAAAACTGTAAATGAACAAAGAGAGAGGAAAGTTGGGGAGCTGCTTTGACTATCAAATGACTTTGACAGTGTTGGGCTTGTGCATAGCTTGGCCGTGTCCAGACCATATCTCTCCCCTATGATTGCAGCTTCATTCCCGATTTGCATTACTGTGTTCCATTCTAAGCTTTGCTGGACCACAAAGAAATTGTGTCTTTGCATTTTATATTTGCTTTGTTCAAATGTCTGTCAAACTCTTTTCCATGTGGGCTTGGTCTTATCAGGGGCTGTATGCACATTTCATCAACAGACAAAAAGTACTCATCCTGCATGCACACTGCAAGAACTGCTGCATGAAGCCCATTTTACTGCATTAATATGTGCATTTGTGTGATTCTAAAATCTTACAAAGGACAATATATCACATAAAATATGCTTAGGCTGATTATCGCCTGTATGTAATTGTTTCATAGTGGCCTTGGTTTGGTGCTGATATGCTTTTTATACATGGCGCTTCCTCTGTGGAAATCATCAGAGATACAAACATGTTATCAATACTACACAAGCAGCACACACAGCCATAAAGGAAGAACGGGGGAACTAAGATTTAAAGCTGACACCTTCACCTTTTGCACATGATCCTCATGCCACAAACATTTATTACATTATTTGGATCTGCAGATGAATGAAACAGTTAAATGGGATTTTAAACTCATGGCTGTAAATATGTGACATCTGCCCTCACACAAGTTCTTTCTCTCTGGACCAAAGAGGTGTGTCTTTTAAAAAAAAAAAGTTGTCCCCAACCCCTCCCACGGACTGTCTCGTAGCCCTAAACTTTGCTGGTAGTTGGAGAAGTTTTTACTTGTAGCCATCAGCCTACAGTGAGGTCAAGCTGTGTGCCGCCTTCCACCTGGCTGTATAAATTTTTGCTCCAAAAGCTCACTGCACCCATCACTCGTCAGTGGCGTCCACTCAGGTAGGTGACCAGTCAGCTCTTTGTCTTCTGTTCTCTTATTTAACCCAGACACCAGCCTATGGCTGGATTGATTTGTTAAGTATAGCCGGCTAATTTTTGTTAAGAGTAACTTTGCATGTGAAACTTTCACTGGTGAGAATTACAATCGTTTTTTCATGACTGACTGACTTGTGGGCACATGAGAAAATGACACTTTGGTTTTCATCATTTTCAATTGAATTTTCAATAATTCTCACAAGCATATATATATATATATATATACATATATAAAACTGCAGGGATGAGTTATGATGAGTAATTCACCGACTGCATGAGTTCAGTTTAAAGTAATTCATATCCAGACCAAATCACCCACTTTACATGGTAGACATATACAGTGTGTTTTAATATAAGTAGCTTTGCAAAATGCCAGTCCATTAAGATTGAATCACGGAAGTATTGAAGTTAATTAATTGTGTTCATGTGTGAGGGACCGGGTGTGAGTTTCAAATTATTTCATCTAGCCTTGTGGGGTTGTTTCTTTTTCAGTTTTTCTCTTTTGATCAGCCCTCCACACCACGCTGCCTCAGCCTGCTGTGCCATTGCATTTCTCATCAAACAGATTTCTATTAATCAGATGAGATTAGGGTCCTGTAGTATCACTGGAACTAGATATATATATAAATAGCATTATAATAATGCTGTCTATCAGATTTTCTCAGAATTTATCAGACACTATCAGCCTCTTCTCTTCCCTCTAAAGGTACTGAGCGGGAGAGGCCTCCGCTGCTGTTATGATTCACATCACAACACTCTAATGTTGCTGCTGTTACTTTAGAGCAAAACTGTTTTTATATTAGAATTTAAAAGCAGCAGTTCTGTTTTTCAAAGGGGGTGGGGGGGTCATCACAAGGACTAAAAACTGACTCAAAATTTGAGCTGTTCTGAAATAAAAATAAAAATTTGCCAAAAATAAATTAATAAAAAAAAACACATCATCATCATTAAAAATACACTATTGTTTAGAAAAAAAAATGCCAACAAACACAGCTGCATTTCACGTGTGTTTGTCCACACCACCGGTCGTCCCCGAGGGCACGTCTTTCGCGTTCCTCTAACTGGCACACCTATAAGGCCACTTAGTAACCGTTTGGTCACTGACTGCATCGCTACATTTATAGACTCGTTTATTTTTAGTTTTTGCTTTCAGCCGCAGTCAAATGAGGATCCTAGAAAAGGAAGTTTGAAAAAGCCTGCTGTCGAGAGATCTCGTCCCTGATAACTTCAAGTTGCACTGGTTGTTGTGAAGTGAGAAGCTCGGTGATAATGCAGCCGCATCAATCAAAGTCGCAGCCTCTCTCATTCTCATCTGAATTAACTGAGTTGCAAAGCACGAACATGCAAGGAATTTGGTGGTGCTTCTTACGAGATGTTCTACGTGTATTTGTGCGGTTTTAACAACAATTTCCAGAAAGACAATAACTTACACACCTAAAAACAATGTCAATAGATGCTCGTATATTTATATGTGAATCAAGCTGTGCTAATTGTAAAGACGAATGCATTAGTGTGAGGGTGAAGAGTGCAAAGAGTACTTGAATAAATAATAAATGACATGTAAAATGAGGCTTGTGCACAGCTTTAATCTTTCCCTCTGGCCGGTGCGTTTGACAGCAAAAACAATTTAGAGTCCTCATGTCTGTACTTGCCACAGGCTGTTTTACCTGCCAACATGGAAGATTCATCAGAGCAGTCCCACTGGGTGTCTCCATCTCTGCTCAGCTCAGACCCCCTGGCTGGTTTCTCCTCTGATTCTGGCCTGTTGCCTCCAGGAGAAGAGGGTGAGACATTCTTCCCCAGCCAAGACACTGACTACACCAGCCTGCCCTCTTTCTTCTCCAACCCAAGCCACAGCCGAGCGCCAGCCACCTACCGACACAGCTCGGGTCAGTGCCTCCAGCCAGTCACCCAACAAATCCATCTTCTAGTTCACGCTCTAAATCGTGATCTGACTCTCTTTCTTCTGTCTCTCTTCCCACAGTTCGACCAATGTTCAGCCCACCGAGTCTGCTCAGCAATCTGCAGCTGCTGGATGGGCTGCCCAGCCACTCTCTGAGCTCACCCTACAATCCGCCGGCCTCCACCTGGAGCAGCAGCCCTCTCACCAAGACGCCACTGCATTCACACACCCCGACCTCCCTCTACACTCCCGGAGTGACCCCTTCCTTCACCACTTCCAGAGACGGATACTCATCTCCAGGCAGAGACGGCAGGGAGAGTCCCAGACTTCAGGAGGCCCTGAAGGCAGAGCGTCTGAGCCCACTTGGGGGCTCCGGGGCCAGCAGCAGCAGCTTTCTGAACCTGACTCCTGCAGTTGGCAATGTGTATACGCCATCATCCCACCCACACATGATGAGCCCCTACAGCTCATACATGAGTGGCCCACAGGACTACAGCTCTGCTGCCCTCTATTCCAGCCCTGGAGCCTGGATCAACCCCTCATACTCTCCTAAACTCCGCAACAAGATGAGGATATCCACTCCAGGTGAGAATATGCTGACAGGTATATTTTTAGTTTTTTTTTTATTTATTAGGTGGGTAATTTTGACACACGATTCTATGAAATGAGCCTGAAAGTCTCGACCTTTAAAATAACAGTTAATGGCTGTTTTGGAGATTATCTGATTTTTCTCAGCAGATGCAGATTTCATGGAACTGTAGATGGTTATATTTACAAGAAATTTGAATAAACTTTCAACCCCTGAAGTGCTCCCAGAATAGAAATTAGAACATCTGTACTTCGATGACAACTCAGCATCTGCAATTTTAAAAAAAAAAAAAAAAGACTAGAGGAGACTTATCAAATTAAAATAATTTGTTCTTTAATGAGAACAACAACTTCTCCATTACATAAAGTGTCACTAAGATTTTTGCACATGAAATATTACGACAAAATTGGTTACCAAAGAGAATTTATTCAGTAATAACTGTCATTATATCTCTGAACAGAGGCCAGAGAGTGTGTTAACTGTGGAGCCACAGCTACACCTCTGTGGCGTCGGGATGGTACAGGCCACTACCTGTGCAATGCCTGTGGACTGTACCACAAGATGAACGGCCAAAATAGACCTCTAATCCGGCCCAAGAAGAGACTGGTATGACTGGCTGATACGGCCCTTTTTGTCTCCTTTGTAAACCATCAAACAAATAACCTGTCACTGCCAGAGTAGTTTGAAAAGCTTGATTATTTCCTTTTCTGTGTTTCAGATTGTCAGCAAGCGTGCAGGCACCCTTTGTGCCAACTGTCACACAAGCACAACAACACTGTGGAGACGCAACTCCAATGGGGAGCCTGTGTGCAACGCCTGTGGACTCTACTTTAAACTGCACAATGTGAGTCAGTCATCTGGATAAATCAGCAAACACCTGCTCGTGGCTAAATATCAAAAAAAAAAAAAAAAAAAAGCTCACTTTAGCTTTGTTTTTCTCGCCACAGGTCAACCGGCCTCTCACCATGAAGAAGGATGGGATCCAAACGCGTAACAGAAAAGTTTCCAACAAGAACAAGAAGAACAAGAAGGCTGCCCTGTTGGAGCCGTATTCGGAGGTGAATCAGCCGCCCTCCCTGGACGACCACGGTGGGGCCTTCTCCCTCGGCCCCGGGACTCTCCTGACCTACAGTCACTCGCCTCACCTCATCCCTACACCGTCTCCCCTCCATCCCTCTGCCAGCTTACCTTACACACACCACCTCAACTCTGGCATGGTGCCCACACTAGTGTGACATAACAGCCTGCTTCCTTGTATTGCCAGTTATTTGTGTGAATTTGTACATATGTGTTTTGTTTTTCTTTGTTTGTTTTTTCAGTGGGTATCATATGAATGGAGTTCTCTGTGTGTTTTCACTGTATCTCATCCATATTTTATGGTAATGTGTCGATTGGGCGCTTGTTTGAAGTCTGACTCAGGTTTTGGCATGCATTAACACCCTGACGAGGGAATTCTTCCAGCTGTAAATACAAACACAAATCTGATTTACCATATCTGTATGACAATCCTTTTATCATTCTTAAAGTGAAGGTATACTTCAGTTTCGTGCTTCGTGGGTCTGTTTTGTATTTGCATAATTCATATTGCCATATTAAAACGCTAAACAAAAAACATGTGTGACTTATTCTGTTTGACTTATGAAGGCTTTTGTTTTAAGTCATTTGAATTCTCAGCTCACTGACCCAACCACAGCAAGGCCTGCTGTGTGAGGTTATTGTACTCCCCTGCACTGGTATAATGGTGTCTTTGTGCTGGCAGTTCTCCACTTTGACAGTGTAATAGTTCATAGCAGGTATGCAAATCTTCTTTTCCGCAGAAGTGACAAACATTCAACTAAAGTGCACCACTTATGACTGGTTTTATATTTAGACTAGCTACAGAACAGCTGGGTCATGTTTGTACTTTTCATTGCTCGTCTCTGTTTGAATGAACAGAAGGGGGATTTTTTTTTCTTTTCATTTTTCCATTAAAGGTCTCAAACTACAGAGAAAATGCTTCATAATCATAAGACAATATGCTTCGTTGACTGGTGTAAGCCGAAGAAAGCTGAGCAGTTAATGCGCATGAATTGTGGGGTGAAATGTGTCATTGCTCAGTAATCATTTAGATACTTTATTGAAGCATTAGAAGAAGCAATATCATGACGCATTTTTCTGACCCACTGAGGAAACATTTACTATTAGAAGTTACTCCAGTGAGTGAGCAACACTATTACGAATAAAATTTACTTTAACAAAGTAAAGAACACTTAAATGTAAAATATATTTAAAAAATTATCAGCGAGTCGTGAACATTTAAGGAACAAGGGCTAATTTTATCCACTTTACTGTGGTGCAGTTTAAACTCTTAACAATGCATGATATATTATAAGGAGCCATTATGTTTTATTTTGAAAAACCGTAGCCTGAAAAGTAATTAGAACAAAACAAAACAAAAACCAGCGTGAGGGAGGACAGCATTCAAACACATGCTGGTGGGAACATCTGTGATTGTATTGCTTCTTCTGCTTAAATAAAGGAAACAACTGCACGTTATCTGAACAAATTCACCTCACAATCCAGGTGCACTGACTGCTTGACCTTCTTTGGCTCATATCTCTGTGGTTTCTGACCTTTGCACTACAGTATGTGCATTTTATTCCTTATAATGAGTAGTGGAGAAGCAGTAAATATGCAAGTACATGGATAAGTGCATTTACTCAAAACAAGCTTTTAAAGAATCTTTTATTATGACATTTTATGTAGATACAAGTAATCAGACACGTAGAGCTGCTTTGATTGTTCTTATAGGGGAATGTTTTACAATGAGCACATTGTGGGATTGTCCTAGTAGGTTAAATTAGACTGCATAGGCAAAGTTATGTGGCACAAATTTACTGCAAAACACAACCTGATCCATGCAAAGAAACACCTTGAATTCAGTATCCTAACAGATTCTGCCATTTGCCTTAACAGTTTATGAAAGATGCCAAATAACAGTGCACGCGTGTATGTGCACTCTTCGTGCTGAGCTGCAGGGCTGGGGTTGCTCACTCAGGACTGGGGGATGGCTGATAAGTTATCACTGAGGCCACAGACCCCAAACCATCCACCTGCTCCTAGCACCGCCACTCTCACACTCCCTGTCAGTTAGTCAGCGAGGGCCACAGCGTCTCATGAGGTGTCAAAGACAAACACACATATCACTGGAATCATCTGAAGGGCTGGTAACTGGGTGTTGTAGGTAGATGAGTGTCGGGGTGCTTGCTTAAAACAGTTTGGTTACAAAACCAATGTGTCATGTTTCATAATCTGCGGGCGCACATCAGAACGCTTTCCTTGAGACAAATCTATAAATTATCGCTCACGTCGCCCGTGTGCTCTTTCGTGGCTGATTTGTACACGCTTCGTTGCAGAACTCAAGGAGAAATATGATTTTCTTTTATGCATTCGGTTTCATCTCAGCGAGTACGGCCCTGTGAACATCTGGGCAAACCACCCACTGCATGACACGCACCACTGGGTTCATTGGTAATAAACCAACTCTTTGACAAAGATTATGAATATAAGCATTTTGCTCAACTTACTTATCAAATCCCCCCAGTAGGAAAAATAACATTAAAACTGTACTGTGTTTCTTCTCAGTGCAGCTTCATTCATTAGCAGTCAACCGTTACAATACTGAACTCCACTGATTCCCCGAAGACCTTGATTATAGGAATTATTTGTGATAGTGCCCTGTGAAATTACAGAGCAAGATGAGGAAGTTTCTATTTGAATCCATAAATATACCCTAAATCACACTAAAGCAGAGACTAATACACGATGCTTACCTCTGCAGGAAAATGAGTTGAGTGCAGAAAAAAAAAAAGAATTTTCTTTCTTTTAAAGGAGTATGATGATTTGGCAAGCACATCCATAATTTATACACTTTTCCTCAACCGCCTGTATCTGCTGTTTATCTGCTGCAGCTGTCAGCTCTGCACTGGGGAAATGGCAACAAATGACAGGGATAGATTAGCAACCACAGGCCTTCTCCAGTTCACTCACAAGGCCATCCGTTGGTGGCCTTCTTTCTCCTGCTGCTTCACTGTTTGCCTACTGTTATATCATCCAGAGTTGCAGAATATTCATGTAAAAGCCTTTCTAGCATGTTCCAGTGAGTGATTTGATCACCTGTTGTGGTGTATGATCAAACAGATCAAACCCATCTCTGGGATAATTCACATTTTCTCTGTGTCTAATTTTAACTTTCTTGTGGGATAAATACAAAAGGATAAAATCATGACAGAACAGGATGTAAACACAACAGCTGTTCTGTCTACTGTTACTTATAACTGAAAGCAAAGTAGTACAGCTTGGTATATAAAGCACACTTCTTTTGAAACATGTGGTATATAAGCACCCCCACATGGTGGAAGCGCAACACTGCTGATAAGTGATACTGTGTAGCATGTAAAACCCTGCACACATCTTTACACTTCAAACTATGACACCAAGAGGGTTCAATCAGAATGAAGCAAAGCAGATTTTACAGTTTCAATTCATTCTAGGCACGGCACACAAAGAACCCTGAACTCTATGGGAGAACTCAACAACAGAAAAGGTGGTATATAATAACTACTGAGATAGTGCTGCAGCTAGAGTACTGACAGGGACTAGAAAGAGAGAGCAGATTTCTCCCATATTGGCTTCTCTTCATTGGCTGCCTGTTAAATCTAGAATAGAATTTAAAATCCTTCTCCTCACATACAAGGTCTTGAATAATCAGGCCCCATCTTATCTAAAAGACCTTATAGTCCCACATCACCCCAATAGAGCACTTCGCTCTCAGACTGCTGGCTTACTTGTGGTTCCTAGGATACTTAAGAGTAGAATGGGAGGCAGAGCCTTCAGCTTTCAGGCCCCTCTTTTCCAGCTTGGATTCGGGAGACAGACACCCTGTCTATTTTTAAGATTAGGCTTAAAACTTTCCTTTTTGATAAAGCTTATAGTTAGGGCTGGATCAGGTGACCCTGAACCATCCCTTAGTTATGCTGCTATAGGCCTAGGCTGCTGGGGGGGGGGTTCCCATAATGCACTGTTTCTTTTCATTCACCTTATTTACTTTGTTTATACTCCACTCTGCATTTAATCATTAATTGTTATTAATCTCTGGCTCTCTTCCACAGCATGTCTTTTCTCTCCCCTCAGCCCAACCGGTTGCAGCAGATGACTGCCCCTCCCTGAGCCTGGTTCTGCTGGAGGTTTCTTCCTGTTGAAAGGTAGTTTTTCCTTCCCACTGTCGCCAAGTGCTTGCTCATAGGGGGTCGTTTTGACTGTTGGGTTTTCTCTGTATTATTGTAGGGTCTTTACCCACAATACAAAGCGCCTTGAGGCGACTGTTTGTTGTGATTTGGTGCTATATAAATAAAATTGAATTGAATTGAATAACTCAATAACTGCCCAGAAGCATTACCAAGATGGCTACCAAGTACCAAGTGCTTATGGAAGGACCTTGGTATAGCTTCTTGTACATGATATGCTGACAGACTCAGTGCAGTGTAATAGAACACATCTCATTTTATTCCATCTTTCACGATGTTTCTTGTTCCATCTATTCATTTGATTTGTGACAGAAGGAAAGCATCAGGAGTGAAAGGGAAGGTTTCCAAGGTGATAGTGAGACCTGCTATGATGTATGGTTTGGAGATGGCGGTGCTGACCAAAAAAAAAAAAAAAAAAAAAAAAAAAAAAAAAAAAAAAAGAGGTGGAGCTGGAGGTGACAGAAATGAAGATTGTCCTTGGGAGCAACGGGATTAGAAATGAATATATCAGAGGGACAGCTCAGGATGAGCATTTTGGAGACACAGAGAGGCAAGGCTGAGATAATTTGGAGATGTGCAGAAAGGGGAAATGGATATACTGAAGATCACCTGCCAGACAGGAGGAAAAGAGGAGGACCACAGAGAAAGTTTAAGGATGGAATGGAGGAGGACACGCCTGGTATAGGGCAAGGTGGAGGCAGATAATCCTCTTCGGTGACCCCTAAAAAGAAGAGTCAGAAGATATTCAGGCCGACGTTCAGCCTGTTGTATTTGCACGTGTTGTCCATCAACAGTCACTGTGCAAGAATTATTTTAATTATTCGACATTAAGGGATCCATCTGCACTTCTACTTCTGAATTTTGGCACCTTTAATAAATCAGTGAATGTTCCAAATTGGGATTCACAACACTGACCAACTGCTCCTGTTAGAATGAACTGTTCACTACATGCAAATCAAGTTCTCCTGTACGTTTTCTCCCTACCAATCATAAATGTAGCTTAATGTCATAGTGAGTTACTTGGGAGGAGAGAGGAAAAACAAACACACACTTAACCATTATGTCTTTGGACTGTGGCAGGAAGCCATAGTGCCCGAGAGAAACCACAGGCACAGGGAGAACATGCAAACTCAACGTGGGTCTGCAGTTGGCTTATGGATTTGAATCCAGGACCCTCTTGCTGTCAGGCAACAGCGTGAACCACTGCACTGTCTTTTCAACAAAACAAAATGACAAGCACTTTTGAAACACACCTAAAACTCAAGCGCAGTCAAAAGAAGCTGAATAATGCAGAGGGGGTTTAAAAAAAAAAAAAAAAAAAAAAAAAAAAAAAAAAAATCCCACACCAGCTGAATCACTTTCACCAGCTCTGTTTATTAGGTTCCTTTGAAGCACTCCCCCTCTGAGAGGGCCACATCTACTGAAATTGTTGTGGGTTTTAAAATTAAAGAAAAAAAAAAAAAAAAAATTGGAATATGAGACATTGGTCAAAGCAAGGTGAGAAGCAGGTCTGTAACAGCTCACCAAGTTACACATTATGAATTCTCCTACAAAATGCCTTTGCCCATCCACATTCTGTGGCTGCACATGTGATCTGGGCTTCTTTGTAAACATTAACCACCCCCCACCCCCAGCTTAGCGTTTCATAGGGTGTTCAATGACCGCAGAGATGTAGCACCTTCATTGTTAATCAGCCATGAGCATGCCAACCAGCAGCCCTGTTACTAATGCCGCTCCAACAAACAGCCATCTCTTCAGAGACTCCCTGGATCTCCTTGCCGACATCCCTTTTCCAAAAATCTCAGTAAAGCGGTCCTGGGAGAAGAGACATTAAACAATGTTTAAGACTACTTTATTTTTCCTTTTAGCACAAAAGTAGCACACATCACGTTAAGTCAATCCCCCGCTGACTTACCCATCCTCCATGTCGTTGGATCCACAGGTTAATGTGCTCATCTAGATACACAGTCATCCAATCTGCAATGTGGGGTACCATCTCACTCATATTGTTTTCGACGCAATCCGCACACATTGCAGAGCCAAAGACAAACAGACCTATTACACGTCCCCAGTTGATCCCATCCCTGAACAACTCGTCCATCACATTCTTGAAACACTGCTGGGCCGTGTCAGGTGTGATGCTGAGGTGTGACGCAACGTCCTGAAAAGACTGTGTGAACAAAAAACCAAACTGCTCTCCTGAGTCTATAAGAGCCGATTTTACAGCCTCTACACCATGGTGTGCAGGCCAAGAGTTGGCCTGGTCTTCCTCAGTCCTTTGCCCAGCATCGCTCGGCCTCAGTAGAGGAGTTGGGTGGTTCTTCTGAGACAGTTTATAGCTTATAAAGAACTCCACCAGCTCTCTGTTACTGTACTGCATCTCCACTCTGGACCTCCTCCGCAGGGCCAGCCTAATCAGATACCACGATCTCTCCTGCAAGTCATACCTTTGTATCATCTGGCACATCAGACTTCACTTTGAGTCCCCACCTGGAAGCACAGAGGGATGCTGCAGTTACCTTCATTACTTTAAGCATTTAGCAACCCACGCAGCTGTTTCAGCATCCATCCCTACAGATTAAAGGCGTTATTTGTCGTCAGTTGTGTTAAACTTATGAATAAGTAAACAAATGTTAAACTGTGGCAGCCGTTTGGAAAATAACGTTAAATGTGAGCTAACGCACAGAAGCTAACTAGCAGCTTATCCAGCTTAGCACTGAGAGGTCCACTAACATCACTTTTTAACTCACCTGATACCCGAGCGTCTACATGCCAGCTAACCATCACTGACAGCTCCAGCTAGGAAGTGGCACGCTTGGATACTCTCAGTTTTAGCTTCACGTGCTAACCAGCTGCCACACAGTCCAAAGAAACGAACCAAAAACAACTACAAACTCTGTTCAAGGTGCTGATATGCGGGTCTCACCACCGAATGTTATACTTACATCTGCTAATATGCTGTTCTCCCTTTCATAAAGCAGCTATGAAGTTTAAAAAAAGAAAAACATACTGCTGCCAATACTCCAAATAAACGCACCTTGCTGAAGCGTCACACTTTATGGCCTGCGTAGTGAAACACGCTGGCGGTTGGCCAATTGTACTATTCTATCAGCCAGAAGTCCCGCCTATTTCTGCAAAATGGACCAATCAGCTGACAAGACACCCCGGATATTAAGAAGTCGCTGTAATTTCATTAGAAAAACACGCAGCTCCATCTGTTGTGAGTTTGACGCCCACTAAATCATGCGGAGTGACTCAAAACATGCTCCCATGCTTTCATCTTCTGACATATGGTTACCTACTGAGTTTAAATGTTTAATTTTAATTAACAGCGCCCCCCGTTGTAAAAAGTAGTGTTGTGCAACGTGTAAACAAAAACTCTTTACTTCACTTTGTTTCAAAAAAAAAAAGAGAAAAAAAGTTAACACGGTATCATGTTTGACTTCTAGTTGCCCTAAATTTGCCTTTATAAAAAAAGTATTTGGAAAATCTCTGACACTTCTCTCACTGTATAAGCTGTTATTCAGCTTATCAAAGAAAACTTTTAAAGCACCATTATGTTCTGCAGAAATATTTTAAAGGAGCTTATTTCATCAAACCTGGAACAAGTTTAATAGCACAGAAAAGAATGAGTTCCAACAACCTTTATTAACCAAACATTTTTATTAAAACATGTCCATAAGGAATTAAGACATCCTACATTTTCTAAATGTGAAACAACAACATGAAGCAGATTTTTGTCACAGTTGGGGGAAAAAAAATATGCAAGTTGTTAAGTTGACACATATTTCTTATGATGTGACTGCTAACCAGTGAGTGACAGACCGTATGAAAAAACTAACAAGGAGCAATGGCTAAAATATATACACTACTACTTACATATGCTATTTATTAACTATAATGTAACCTTTTTCCAACATTGTTGAAAAAAATCACTATCTGGAACTGACGATTTACTGACCCATGCCACTTGGCAACTTGTAACTGCATGTGTAGATCAGTAATTCTTGTTTTAATACACGCCTTTAATACTCAACCAAGGCACACTGCTAGGCTTGCTTTCCCATCTTGTAAAGAGCTCTCCTCCCTAGAAGCATCAGCTGCAACTCTTGTCTCCTCAGTTGCGTTTAGTAGTTCCTTAGATCGTACATTCGAATGTTCATTTGTGTCGACATTTCCATTCTCAGTGGGTTTATCATCTGTGTTTGTTTCACTGTCTGAATCTATGGAAATGGTCTCTATGCATGTACTAAGTTTTAAAGTACAGTTTAGTGTCCCACACTGCTTGTTTTGGTCTGTCTTTGGAGCATGACAACTGATTCCTCCAGCGTTCTTAGCTGAGGTGCCAACAACTTTGTCTTCAAAAATCAAGTTATGCTTAACTTTCTTTAGCGCTTGCATGTCAAAGCCGAGCAGCACTGACACCTTCTTGGTGTTGCAGCATCTCACACATGTGCTTTGCATGGCTGTAAAGTGACTAGCAATGTCAGACTTCCACAGCCACAGGCTTGCAGACAGCTTTTCCTCTTCTTCAGGAGCAAGGTATGGTCGGCGATTGAAGTAGGCAGTCAGGAAACTTTTCCTGGCCTCATAAGTCTTGTGCTCATAGCTTCTGGGATCTAGAGCAAGTCCATCAGATTCAGCCTTCTTTCCAAATATGGTGGAAGAAATCTTTGCATCCTTGCCCAGTTTTAGCCTTTTGGAGCCAGGCATGGCCTGTGTTGAAGGCTGCCTCTTGAGATAGCCAGCCCCAGAGGAGTTGAGCGTCAAGCCAGGCTTGAAGCTTTGGTTTGCTTGGTTCCTACCGACAGCCCTGCACTGCACGAGATGCAGCGTGATTGTGGAAGCCACCATATTGCTGGTGTACACCCCTAAGCAATGAATGCACTTGTAGGTCATCTTTTTTTCAACTGGATGCATTGTTTGAAGGACTTGATGTCTTTCCCTCAGATGCATGGCCAAAGCATCAGAGATAGGACCTTTGAGGATGGTGAAACACAGCGGACATACGGTCTTCCCAACCTCACTTGTCTGCATTAGTGAAGGGATACTTCCAGCAAGTGGTTCACTTTTTTCACTCATTCTAGGACCGCCTAGTTTGACAAGATGTGGAAGACTATTCTGAGCAGGTGCAGACTGATCTTGACCATTGATGGGTTCCTTCATATTAAACGTAAGAACAGCAAGCTGGACATTACTGGACTTATCTTGTTTAATGGTAAGGTCAAAGGTTAGAGGTGATGCACCAGGGGGTCCGACAAACTCCTCAGGGTGTGCCTGAGCTGAATGTTCCATAATTTTCTCGACATTGTGGAAAGCAGAGTGACACTGTGGACAGGTTAAGCCGTGGATGAGCATGTGATTAAGCAGTGTATCACTGGGTAGGTAGCGGTTACAAAGCAAACACTTGCTGGTGAAGTTGTGGATTTTCATGATATACTTGGCCAGCGCCCACACTTTTTTCGCCTTGTGTGCATTCTCAAAATGAGCACTGTACAGATTTTCAGGAAAAAGTTCATTGCAAACTGTACATATCTTCCACTTCTGTGTTTGGGCTGTGTTTACACAACTAGCATTATTTTCAACCACTGTACTGGTGCCAGGAGCAGTGGCACGCACCTGACTGGCTCCAGTGGGGGACTGATTTTTAATAACAGGGCGCACTGGCTTTAAATAGCCAATTACTGGCTGTGTAATTGGTTCAGGTCTAAGTGTGTGGGGTCTGCTGACAACCAAAGGAGCCTTCTGTGATGTAACTGCTAAGGGCTGAGACTTGGAGACAACAATATTAGCATGTCCAATCATGGTTGTTACTTGAGCACCAATGCGCTCATGGTACTCAATAACATGCTGCACCAGCGCCTCGTAGCTGCAAGTGGTAAACTGGCATCTTTTACAGAGGATGTTGTTGCCACTAGCGGAACTAGCACCATTTTTCACAAATGATTCAGGAATCATACCAAGATATGGTGAGACAATATGCTGAAAATGTTCCCTGTAGATGTGCCTTCTCACCACATTGTATAGTGTGTCCCGGAACGTGCATTTTTTGCAGAAATACATCGCTTTCTCCACAACGTTTCCCTGTTTGTATCGATCAAGGTAGGCTTTTCCCAGCCCAGCTCCCTGTGAGCCTCCATAATTGTGCCGTGATGAATTGGGTATGTGGAATATTTTAACATGTGTCTCCAGAGTTCTCTTGCTTGCAATAAACGTGCAGTATGGACAGTTGAGCAGGATTTTACTTTCCAAGGTTTTCCTGTGCACGTTGCGGAAGTGATTCTTGTAGCCTGAGTAGAATTTGGAAGAAAATGGACACTCTGTGCAGCAAAATGGCTTTGATCTGTATTCCTAAAAAGAGATAGAAGGAAAAAAAAAGAAAAGAAAAAAATAGCATTAAGAAAAATACGGACATTAGTGCATGGAAATTTGAATAAGTCTTGAATGTAGGAATAAATCTTACCTGTGTTTTAGAGGATGATGGATCCCATGCGCAGATATCAAGGCAAAGAGTGCCCTTCACAAATTGCTCATTAGGACAAAACTCTTTGAACTCCTGCAGAAAAATTGAAAAGATTTAAGACCTCCAACTGAAAACCAAGCTTTTAACACTGTTAACATGCCTGCATGGTGTTTGTACATCCAAGTCTGTGCTGTAGCTCTTTTTCAAATATAAGCTGTTTCAAAATTTTTATGCATGTCTCCTCTAATACTTTTCTGCTCCCACTTTGTGATTTTTAAAAAAAAATTATTCTAATGATCAAAGAAAAAACACACATCTCGTCAGTGTAGATGGTATGGTGTCTCCTGTTTTTTTCAAGCCAGAGTACTTACAGTACCAGTCAAAGGTTTGGACAGTGTGTCCAAACTTTTGACTGTTACTGTAAGTAAATATAATTTAGTAATATACAAACTTGTTATTCTCAGTACATATCCATCAATGATCAACTGAAAATTGTGCTGAGACAGCACTGAGTTAGGTCGCCTCAAAATGCCTATACATTGCTTACAACCATGTTTTGACACATGCATTAGGATCATCTGTTAGGTCCATCAAAACCGCCTGTCTTTTATTTAGACTTCCTGTTATGCATCACATGTAACTCAAAATACACTCACCTCTGCCGCTTCCTTGCAGAACTCCAACCCAATGTCACCAAGTGCTTTTTTCACTTGTTTCCTGGCTCTTCTGATTCTTGTAAGGTTGTTCACTGGGAGCTGATACATGATCTCCTGACAGACAGATCATTTCACATTCTTCATTATAACCTCAGGTACATTTATAACCGATATCACACTAGCCGGCCTTACTAATAGAGAACACGCCCTTTCCAGCAGATCACTGTCAACATGTTTATTATGGTGACATTGTCTGGGCTCAGAGCTTCAGGGGTCCCGCACCCCTTACGCCTCATCGTAACCTCCTTTATGAGTGAGTGACGGTTTGACCACAGAGCAGGTCTGCGACCTTTACTGTCCCCCGTGTACAGCACTTTCAAGCACTACATTTTTGCAGTACATGTTAGCTTTGCGGGCTAGTGTTACAGCGTTAGCAAGAATTAGCTACCCCAACTGAGCGCCAACACTAGCTAGCATCACATCACTGCTTTTTTTCCTTCTTTTTCATTTTCACTGACGTTATTTAACGTTTTTTTTTACTCACCTTGCAATAAGCCCGAGGACTAACTTTACACAGCTTGTCTCACGACATTAATGGCTAACAAAGAAACTGAGGGAACGGCCGGGACATGCAGACTGGCGGTGATGCTTCCCCTCAACGCCGGTGCTCGGTAGCTCCACAGCTAGCTAGCCGAGCTATCTAGTTAGCTGTCTCATCTGTTTTGCGGAGCTGCAAGCTGGGGGACGAATGGCAGAGCAGAGTGCTAGGATGATGCACAACTCATGAAAATAGCACACTTATAAACGGGAAACTCCAGGGCCACCTAGACTCCTCCAGCGATCTGATTTTCTTGCACCGGTGGGCAGAGCAGCTTGCTGGCTAACGCGCCGATCAACTCACAAACCAAAATGGCGACTACAAAAAGACGGAAGTCGTAATCAAGCGTTGGGCTGGACTGAATTACCCGAAGTTTGGATTCACTATGGTCCTTATAATTATGATTTATTCCCAGTTATTCATGACTAACATTTAGAGTTCTGTAATTCAAATTCATGAAAGCAAACTAAGCCGTTTAGCAGACCTTCCATGTTGCAAGATATTTTTTTATTTCTGAAAAAATGAGCACATAATAAACATTTTGTTTCTTTCAAATGCAGTATTTGTGTCAAAAAACAAGAGCTAGATTTGATAAGGTAGCTGTTTTCACTCCATTGGTTCCATAACTTCCAGTACAACAGTGCGAGGACCAGTCATTACCAGTCTGGTGACCGTCCTGTAGTCCAGGTAAAGAACACACTGTCCGTTCACCTGGCACACGAACTGCCGCACCTAAAAACAAATAAGGTCATGGGTTTTATACATGTTTCCTATAAAATTTTCAGTTTGTTTCAGTTATTTAACCTTAACTCCAGCAGCTGCTGCAGGGCTTCCAGGGTCAACAGCCTGTATATAACAAGGGGCCATGCCTCTGACCACAAAGCCCCAGCCCAGAGCGTCTCCTATCACCTGCAATCTCAATCCGATAAAATACACCTTAAACTTAGTCATCCAGGTATATTAAATCCTAGCAATGCTCTAAATAATAGTTTATATCATTTTCAGGACTCACCGTCAATACTTTCTTGATAAAGGGTGTGCCAGGTGCCAATAACTCGTCACAAGTGACTTTTCTTTTAAGAACTGTGAAACCATTAAAAGGTTAAGTTTATATACTTTTACAAGAGAGCCTCATTATAGTAAATGCTAAACATTAATGATATTATGAAACATTTCACAGCTGAATATTAATAAAACTCTTGCCTGATTTAGGATTGCACCATCCTGCTGAGTTTGAAGACAGCTGAAGAGGTGGAAATCCAGCAGGGTGAAGCTGAAGGGAATTCAAGCTACCTCGATGTCCACCGGTAACCTGTTTCAGGTCTTTATTTGAGCCCACTGTTAGATTAGATTAGTGGCAAAGTTATCATGCAGTGATTAGCATTCATAAAAAAAAGTGCATGTTGTGAAAATTGCAGAGGGTTTTAATTTCTTCTAAACTATTTTCTTATTTATTTATTTTACCACTGAATGCACGGTTGAATTCCTTGGATGAGTTTCTGCGTAGAAGAAAGGGACTCTCAGAACTGTTGTCCTCTTGTGTTGATGCCATCACAGTCTCATCATTAACCTGCTCGTTTTCAGTTAACAGCTCAGAAAGGCGCCGCCGGCGCCGGAAATTGATGCAGAACTGGTAGAGTAGCCCACTGTCAAAGAAATCATGCTTTTTTGCCACTGGTAGTCGGAGTTGGAGAGAGAGCATAAAAGCAGTAGTTTTAGAATAAATGGGATCTACAATATGTATTTTTGCTTTTGATTGCAAGAGTCCCAGATGGCAAACCCACTGCTGGCAGCCAAATGAAAAAGGCCAAATGAAGGCCCCCCCCCTTCACCGTGCTGAATGATGCCATGCTCCTGCAATGCACGACACAACTCCAGCCCCTGTCGCCGGCTGTCTGCCTCTCCGTTCTGAATGAGCCAGTCAATCAACTGGCAGCCAGGAAAGGAGCGCTGATATGTAAAGCCCTGCTCCTCTCTCACCTGCAGAATGGAGTTCTTGTCTGCTATAAGACTGAAGAAACAGATACAAAATCAAAGATCACATTTTAAATAGCTTGCAATAGAGGAAAAACCTGGATGAGAGCTTTGTGGAGAATTTTATTTAAAGACCTGCATTAATATGATTGACAGTGCATTTTAAGATCCTTCTCAGTCCAGAAACCTGAAGCACAAACAGACCAGCTCTTACTGCTCATATAGTTGTTGTCCTCGAATGAAGATTTTCACCTCTGTGTTAAAGGGAAATGTGCCATCATCCTTGCGGAAACGGTACAGCAGTTTGGCATCCTTGAATTCTGTCCTCTTGTCACAGACTAAGAAAAGGTGAAATAAGTCGTGAAAGCTACACAAGGTCTTGGAAAAAACATCTCTGCCCAAAGTTCTTTCTAGTTGCTTCCTTCTTACCGTGGTGTAGAATGTCATGGTCCACAAGGTGCTGCATGATTCTGACAGCTGTTTCTCGATCTGCAGCTTCCTTGTGGCTGACAAGCCATTCTATGAGCTCGTGCGCCACAAAGCAGTTTGGGTACGTATGAAAGTAGTAGCGTCGGTCCTTAATCAGTTTTCCATCGTGAAGTCTCAACCTTAAAGTGGCGTTCAAATCAGCCTTAAAACTGGCATTAATCATATGCATGACCTGCAGAATCAAATCTGCTGCATATCACCCTGAATCTGTTTCCTCTTACCTGAGTTGTTCTCCTGCAATCATGACCTCAGCGTTATATTGTCTGGCCATGGACCTCATCCTAATGCTACTTGTTTGCTCCATGTTTCTTGTTTCTGGACTCGAGAGTAAGTGAAGCTCACTTTTAGAAATGGCCTTTTGTGTTTACCGAAACATTACAGAACCCCACTGCCATGTGGGAGCAGTGTTGTGTATACAGAAACAACAGTGACATGGTGCATACTGGGTAGAATGAAGTGCTGAAATTCAGGTTTGTCTGTTTAGTTTCATTCATAATGTAACAGATATTCATTTTTCAGTTGGGTGTTTGGGTAATGCCTACTACCACTATTATGAAGTACTTGAATTAAAATGATTTTTTTCAGAGAAACAAGTGGCTATTTGCCTGGGTGATGCTTGATGTGTCGATGAGTGTTGTGTTTTCTAACAGTGGCTTGAAATTGTTTGTTTATTTTAGTGTGTCATTCATGAAAAATTGGTAACATAAAAATTGGTAACATAAAAGTACATATATATATATATATATATATATATATATATATATATATATATATATATATATATGTACTTTTATATATGTACTTTTATATATGTACTTTTATATATATATATATATATATATATATATATATATATATATATATATATATATATCACAAAGATGGCCACAAAGGATCATGTGCTTAGTGAGTACCTCAGGCAGCAGAAACCTGAGAAAGAAGAGGACGAAGAACAGGAACCATCATGGAAGGACAGGCCTCTGCACGGCATGTACCACCGGCAGATAGAATAAGTGGCTGACATAGAGAAATCCTACCAATGGCTGGACAAGGCTGGACTCACAGACAGCACAGAGGCACTAATCATGGCAGCACAAGAGCAAGCTCCAAGTACAAGATCAACAGAGGCTGGGGTGTACCACACCAGGCAGGACCCCAGGTACAGGCTGTGCAGAGATGCTCCTGAGACAATCTAGCACATAACAGCAGGGTGCAAGATGCTAGCAGGCAGGGCATACATGGAACGCCATAACCAAGTGGCTGGCATAGTATACAGGAACGTCTGTGCCGAATATGACCTGGAAGTCCCGAGGTCAAAATGGGACATGCCCCCAAGGGTGGTTGAGAACAACAGAGCTCAGATCCTGTGGGACTTCCAGATACAGACAGACAAACTTGTGGTGGCTAACCAACCGGACATCGTAGTGGTGGACAAACAAAGGAAGAAAGTCGTAGTGATAGACGTTGCAATACCAAGTGACGGCAACATCAAGAAGAAGGAACACGAGAAGCTCGACAAATACCAAGGGCTCAGAGAGGAGCTGGAAAGGATGTGGAAGATGAAGGTAACAGTGGTCCCAGTGGTAATCGGAACACTCGGGGCAGTGACCCCCAAACTGGGACAGTGGCTCCAGCAGTTTCCTGGAACAACATCCGAGATCTCTGTCCAGAAGAGCGCAATACTGGGAACAGCTAAGATACTGCGCAGGACCCTCAAGCTCCCAGGCCTCTGGTAGAGGACCCGAGCTTGGAGGGCAAAATAGACCGCCTGTAGGGGCAAGCTGGGATTTTTTTTTTTTTAAATATATATACAGTTTCCTAGGCAACATGCTGTTTTATCATCATGTTTTAAAGGTCATCACACAGTCGTCTCCCAAATGGAAAACCAGAAAAGCACACCTTGCATGTATGCCCTTATTTCAAATTAAGCAACTATTATTGAAGATTTAGGTTAATATCAGATCAGGATAAAGTAGAGCCTAAAGTTTCTAAGAGCTGTGATTTTGTGTTGATGTATAAACTTGCTGTTGCAGTGTCCAGAAATTCAGCTTTCGTTGAGGACACTCGACTGTTTTGATACATGCTTGTTATGACAAAAGAATCGTAGTGCCAACCAGTGACGTGCACTTAGGCTTTAAGCATCCTATCATTAGCACAAGTTATACCACAAAGCATCACCCTGGTCTTCTGGCATAAATCCTGCTTTGTGTCCCTGAGAAATCCTTGCTCAGTCACACTGTCTCCTCTTTTCCTCTCTTCCCAGCAAGTCAAACTCGCTGAAACAATGCCTGGCCATTCTCAGACAGCAATTTCTATTGGTTTTGGCTTGAGTCTTTTTATCTTGTCAGTGAAGCTTTCACTATCATTGGAGAAAGCACTGCCTGAGAGGGTCACTTCAGGGCAGGAACATCGCTTAACCCTTCGATATCCTGTGCACTGGGGCATCACCTCTGGACAGCCGGGTGTCTGTTCTGTCAGAGCTGTTGCTGAGCTGTCGACTTCTGGTGGGATCCCTCAGGAACTTCTCTGTGAGGGGCTTGGTGCATATACATTCCCTAAAGATATCTAAGGATTTCCTATAAATATTTTGGGATAAAAAAAAATAATAAAAAAACAAACAAACAAAAGAAACCATCAGTTGCAAGTAGAAGTACCTGTACTTCTTTGCTCTGTTTCGTGGGTCCTTTCTAAAATGTATCTGGTCTTTTTGTACATTTACATTTAAATGAACCTCACTTTACTGGACACGACAGAAATATCCTTGGTTGTCCTTTCAAATATGCAAGCTACGTAGTGTTTGGCAAAGCAACACATACCATATCCTTATATGAAAATTCCTGCAGTGTAGACTATTGGCCACAAGATATCAGTATTCACCTGGGTACCAAACAAGTAACACAGCAACCACAGTAGGGTCAAATTAATTTTCTAACAGCATCCTGTTGTTTAGGGTTTTTTTTTTTCCTTTTTAATGAATAATGATGTATAAATAACCATAAATTCAGACATTACTGTAAACCAATGTGCAACTAATTGTGACTGAAAGAAAAAAATGTATAGTTATAGTTTAGTATTAATATTTATTTTAATAGGCAAATGTAACGCCATGTGTTTATTTGAAACGCTTGAAAATAATAATAATGCCCAGACAAGTCCGGGTTTGGAGTATTTTTTGTCTTATGGGTTCTATTCACTGTGATATATTTATCTTGTGGAATAAATTGGCCTACATGCGAAAGAGAGGGCAAATAAAACAATTATCTTTAATAAAAAAAAAAAAAATGCGGAATAGAGTTTGTGCCCCTGAGTAGACCTTTATAGGTTTTGGTCAAGTGACAATCACGAACAGATCGAGTGGACTCGCTCCTAGAAGATTTTATGCAAATCTTCCCATTTTCATTGGAGAGCAGGGTGGAGGTGTAGTCTGAAAAGCGTGACATCACGCCAGGGCAGCTTTATGAAGAAAGTGCGCTTCTCCTGAAAAGGCAGAGTTGCGTCCAGTCTGTTGGCATCATCGGACTTTTAAGTTCCTCAAGCCAAACAAGCTGCGCGGTGCGAAATCGCGACTGTGTAAAGTTTGAAGCGGTGGTCGCCTGTTTTGCAGAGATTTTTTTCGCAAGTTTTTTTTTTTTTTTTTTTCCTTTGTGGTCGAAAGTTTGGAAATACTTCTTCTTTTTCTTCTTCTTCTTTTTACAAGTGAGTGCGATTTCACTGGCTGCATGAAATATCAGTGGACATTTGGAGCTCTTTAAAGAGACCAGCTTGCCATTTATCATGTCGGCTGAGGCGCATTCACACTTGACACTGCAGAAACCCCCCATGGATTTCGTCAGCGACTTTGACTTGATGAAGTTCGGCGTGAAGAAGGAGACGATGCAGGGGCTGGATCGCTCCTTTCAAAGACCAGACTCCGTCTCCTCCACCCCTGGCAGCACACCTTGCAACTCTGTGCCCTCATCGCCAAATCTCAACCCAAATGACCACAGAAACAACGTCGAAAGCAGCCAGTTCTGGATACCCAACAACGGGGGCTATCCTCAGCAAATGTACCCTCAGGCTTTTGGCCTGACACCCGAAGACGCAATGGAGGCCCTCATCGGAGCCACAGCGCAGCAGGGACATCCATCTGCGCCCCACAGCCACCATCCGCCACCTTTCCCGACGGATTACGATGGGTACGGCCACCTGAACGAGCCTGTCCAGCACTACCCAGGTCTTCCGGGTCACTCAGACATGCAAGGTATTCCCAACAGTCACTGCCAAGACCCCTATCTCAAAGATGACATGGGGTGCGCATCCCCTCAGTCGCCGGAGGCCCAGCAGGTCCTCGGTGCGCACCACCACCTCCAGCAGCAACACAACCGCCACGACAGGCGATCCAACGCCGAGATGCACTTCTCAGACGATCAGCTGGTGTCCATGTCCGTCAGGGAGCTCAATCGGCTTCTCAGAGGCCTAAGCAAGGACGAAGTGATGCGTCTGAAGCAGAAGCGCCGGACCCTGAAAAACAGAGGTTACGCACAGTCCTGCCGCTTCAAGCGCGTCCAGCAGAAGCACATTCTGGAGCACGAGAAGACGAACCTGCTGTCGCAGGTCGAGCAGCTGAAACATGAACTCAACAGGCTGATCCGGGAGAGGGACGCGTATAAACTTAAATGTGAGAAACTGTCCGGTGCAAACTGTTACCACGAAACGGGGTCTACCAGTGATAACCCATCCTCGCCCGAGTATTTAATGTGAGTTTGTAGATTTCCTGCAGAACTGATTCTTTTCCATGTAGGGAGGCATGCTGGTCGCCGTGCTCTTTATCAGGCAACTCCACGGATTCATCAAGTTTGAGCAAATCTCGGGCATAAGGACGCGACTCAAGTAATCGTAATAGATACGCAACAAGTAATGAATAGAAATTTGCAAATAAGCATGCATGCGGGACATGTATGAATGTCTTTATTTTATACAGGCATATCTGTATTTTGTCTCAGAGGACATACTTGAAATCAGAGGATATTTGCTTTGAACAGTATACACCTATATTGTTTCTGCTTCACTCACTGTTTGATCCTCATTTTGGTGATTTTTGCTTTGCTTAGTTTTTTGTAGCTGGAATTATATTTCATGTTCGTCCTTTCTTTAAGTAGAAAGCATCTAGTATTAGAAATTACGCATATATTGTTTTTATGAAGCTGATTCTGCTGGACAGATGTGTTCCTTATTTGCTTTTCTTTTTAATATAATACACAATTATGCAAATAATTATGCAGATTTTCATTTTTCATCTACAATGTTTTTTTTTTTCATTTACTATGCATCAATAAACCTATTGTGACTTTTTAAAATCATGTTTCATCTTCTGACAAGTAATTGTTTTACCTGCACTGAAACATTTACTTCTACTTGCACATTTTTATTTGCCTTTTTGTCATCCTGGCTTATTATAGTTTTTGGAGCCATTTCAACATATTAATAAACATATACACAGTATGGGGGTGGGGGTGGGGGGGTTAAATACTATAAAAAGACAAAGCCCACTATTTGTACACACTACATAAATTAAGGATATCCCAGTATTTCAGCTAGTGCATAGTATATGAAAATAAATTGATTTGAGGCTAAAAGACTACAAGTACATAAACATAAAGAATGTTTATGCTCTAAATTTCTAATCAAAATTTAAAAAACTAAATCCACAAGTTCACATTCCCTACCACAGTATTGCTATTTTCTTATTTAGCAAAAACAAATCACAGTCACCGTGCATTAGTTAGTTTCTGCGGATGAAATGAGGAGTGGCTTTCTCTCGTTGCCTGACCTTTGCCCGTCATGGAGTACTGCTTCCTGTGGGACCCCAGCATGTGAAAGCACAGGGAGCTAACTAGCCGGGGCTGTGGGGTACAGATAAAATGGAGTGGAAATCAAGCTTCCCCTCTGCTCTCTTCCTCGGACAAACAGATCACCTCTGCATTCATTAACAGAGGAAAAGAGAAACAGCAACCACGGCACACTGCACTGCACGCTTTTGGCCAGTTTCAACCAATTTTTTTTCAACTTTTTTTTTTAATTTAAATCATTAGGAGAATTTCCTCAGCACAGACCATTCTCAGTTCAAGACTATAATATGTGGATGACCGTATAGTTCCAAGGCCAGCGTGATATTATGTGATAAGTGGTCACATTGTAAATTGAGTTTATAACCTCTGATTGCCTCTGCACAGAAAATCTTCGAGAGGATTTCACTGCCCGTGCAGACTTTGTCACTGTCCTCCCTTTTAGTGAGAGTTTAGCCAGGCAGGTGGCTCAGTTCATGGCACCTCGCTTTAATCTGGAAACCAGGTTGTCTTTTCATGTGTGACCCCTGACAGTTTTGACCTCAACCCTTTGTTGAAGCAAAGCAGCTCTGAAGTCGCACCACAGGTGCAAAAGCACTTTCTTTCAGAAAGCAGGCCTAATCACAGAAGGTCAGGGATATCCAGATGGCTACGGCACTGAGTATTGGTCTTCTGACTTTTAATACTGTTGGAAAGGGTTAATTAGTGGTTGTCATTTAGAAAATAAGACTATATTTGTAAACAATTTCATTTTTAAAATGAGGTCTCCAGAAGGTATTTGAGAACATTAAAACCCATCCAGATAAGTGCTGTCTAAAAAGTAGAATTCACTATTAATTTTTTATAGAGAAAAACCAATTAATTAAATTAGTTGTTGATTAACCTTTGTGCCAAATCAGTATCATTTGAGGGACATAATCAAGTTAAATATTAAAATGCTGAGTGTTTGATATTAAACTAAAAATGTCCAAAATTAGTGTGTGTGTGTGTGTGTGTGTGTGTGTGTGTGTGTGTGTGTGTGTGTGTGTGTGCGTGCGTGTACGTGCGTATTTGTATATGCAGTACTGGAGAATTTTTTGTGTAAGGCTGTCGTAACAACGTATACTTGTATATCCTTCACACGGCATACGCGGATGTCTTTCAGAAAGTGTGGCTTTTAAAAGAGAACCCTTCGCATCTGGTTGTGTGTTTGCGCACTTGCGTACATCCCATGTGGATTTCCAAGCAACAGTGGAATAATACAGTAGAAGTGTTGGCGAGGAAAGCGGTTTGTGGTACTGTGTGACAGTGTGCAGGGTGCCATTGTAGAAACGATTAGCCAGCTATTTTCCCTCGCATGTGATAGGCTGGTGGGGCCTGATGTGGGAGCCTCGCGCTTCATCCCCCCCTCCCCACCACTCACCCCTCCCTGCCACCAACACCCTGAGCCCACAGCGCCTGAGGCTGGCTACTGAGTCAGCAGGAGGGAAAGGTGTCTGCACGGCTGTGGCATCAGAACAAGAAAGAAAGCAAATAGCAGGAGAATGATAAAGAGCAGTGAAAACGATTTAGAACAGACATGCTTGCATTTTTTAAAAATAGTGACAAGGAATGGCTGCAAGATGAACGACAATGCCTGCTAAAGAGGAAGAATAATCATGCCGACATTTTAAAAAATATATCTATTGCAGGAGGCTTACTTTTCATGTATATTTCATAGAGTCTAACAATATAAGACACCCAGTCTTAATTTAACTATAACTTCACACACACAGTGGCTCAGGAGGACTGGTGTGCAGCAAAAACGCTCAGGCGGCTTCATCAGAATCAGTTGAACGTGGTGCCAACCTCTTGGCTGAGTGCTAGGGTTTGCCAAGGCTTGGCTGTGTCTCAGACAGCGGACACAGACAGAGGAATGCTGCAGCTACTCACCATTGTGTGCATGGGAGAGGCAGAGGAATGCAGGCTGGCAGGCTGCATACACTAACACCAATGAACACAGCCAGAGGCCTCGAGCCACGAGGAAAGACTGGGCCAAAAGACCCCACAGTCAAACATCACTTATCACTTCCATCTCTGATATTGTACCCATCTCCTCTTGACAGTGTTAATTTGGTCCAGCATGGCCGTTTCAACACTGAGTATCTTGTTGGGTAGCTCCTGACTTACTGTAACAGAGCCAGTCAGAGATTAGATATGAAATGGATGTTCTGCTCAATCAAGTAAGAATTATTTGATCAGCTGAGCAAATATTCAAATGCTGCTGATCAATCAGTCAATTCTACTTTCACAATAATGATTATAACTAATCCTCTGTGGCTAAATGTCAGCTGGCCAGATATTTGGACACCCCCCCCCCCCCCCCCCCCCCAAACCACCACCACCCACCCACCCCAACCAATAACAAACCATTTCCAGCCCCAGCCAGTTCTTTCTCAGTTGTTTTGCAACAGTAAAGTCTCATACCGAGTGATCGTCTATAAGAGCGGCTTCACGTGAAGTGCAGAGCAGAGATTGGGATGGAGGACAGGATGGACGAGGGGCTTCCTCTTTCACTTCCTATATGATGGTCCAGTCAAGTGACTCTTTGTGAGAGTGTTAGCCTGTGTGTTGCAGGAAAACGCAACTTCGATGGCTGTGGTTTCCGCTCAGGATGTCCAGTTGTTACTGCGCACAGTTGTGACACTATGAATCATGCAGCGATCACACACGCACACAGGCATCTCCATGGACATAGCACACATACAGACGTGTATGCAAATCCAGGACGTTCATGTGTACGTGTGCTTTTGTGCTCTTTCACACACAGATGCAGACATTTTATAAAATCATGTGATTGTGTGACAAATTATTATTTTTTTGTCAGAAGTGTATCTTTTTTTTAGTTTCCTTGGCTTCTGCATAGATTATGACAGCATTTTTCCTTGTTGCCACATCCTGAATGATTCCACTGTAATTATGATTGTACTACTGGTAATGACTAAAGTTATCACATGATGGTCCCTACAGGATTCAGCTGAGTGGATTAATATGTAGCCCCAGCACCACAATAAAGCTTGACTGGCTATCTTATTGACTGTAATAAGGAACCAGGCTTCCTGGGGACGTTGTGTTCAACGTGTTTTTGCATGAACTCCTGGGGATCTGATAGGAAGGCCCTCTGATAAAGTGCTTGTCACGTTCCAGTGGACACCACTGAGAGAAGTGAGACAAAGTCCTTTCACATTACAGACCGTGGACTTTGGTTACAAAGCAAAGGGTGACTGTATGTAATAATTATACAGGTTCCTCCCAGCGTGACAGAACCATTATAAAACAACCTGAGCCTGTTAACAGAGGTGAAAAACAGAGAGGGTTCACTGGAATGCACACCAGGGGGTAAACGAACTGTGCAGCTGATGTGAACGTTATTAATCATTTTACATACATTTCTATAATTCAGCATCTTAACTTTCCTTCCTTTCATGTATACCCATGGTTAGAAGAGAAGAGAAGAGAAGAGAAGAGAAGAGAAGAGAAGAGAAGAGAAGAGAAGAGAAGAGAAGAGAAGAGAAGAGAAGAGAAGAGAAGAGAAGAGAAGAGAAGAGAAGAGAAGAGAAGAGAAGAGAAGAGAAGAGAAGAGAAGAGAAGAGAAGAGAAGTCTTTCCCTTTCATTCCCTGCAAGGATTTCCTGTTCTGTTTTATGGGGGTCATACAGCTGGCAGGCGCCCTCCTGTTTCTGTCCATAATGATGACAGGCCTCCATTAGTGCACAGTAGAAGCACGACCCACAGAGGTTAAGTCAGGCTCTTCCCCCCCTGACAGCCTCTTCCCTTTCCACTGCCCCTGGACCCCAGTACATAACCTATCTATCTAGGGAAGATAATTGTAGTTCTCAGTTGCTGTTGACAAAGCTTTGCTGATTAAGGGTCAACTGTTGCTCAAACGGCAGTATGTTTAGTACAACCTGGAAAGTGGGTCCAGTCTCCGGGGACGTCATGGGGTCTCTGGTCTATAACATACTTGCATCCGGGAAAAGTAAAGGGGTTACTCTGGTTTTTGGGAAGAGCCCTGCAGATGAGAAAATAAACAGTTCTGGTTGCTGTGAGGAAATGAAAGACAAGAAGGCACTTTTTTTTTTTTTTTTGGCCTTTGGTGAGTGGCGAGCGAGCGTTTCATGATTTTGAGATCGTGTCACTCTTTCACTTTGAGCTTAAAGAAACGGCGACCTCAAAAACGCAAAACATCAAAATATATCTTCTAGAAAAATAACTGTATTGATGAGATTTAGCGTTAGAACTGACCGCGATTACAGCTGTCACTGCACATGCCCAGTTCAACACCCTTCTTTATAGGTTTCTGTGGGTGTTGCTGACATGAGAGTACGGCAGTGGTGTCACACATTTGGCGAAGTCTAAGAGGCCTCCTTGGAATTGGGTGTGTCACTCTCCCACTAATGTGTCATGTTAACATCTAGCTTGTGTCAAAACTCTTCCTTCATGTTTCACAGAAGGCCTCTGCTGAACTTCGGGCCATATTGTTTTTTCTTCTGGCTGATTTTACCACCACTGTCTGCCATATATGCAGCTGGAGGACTTGGCAGAGGAGCGTTCACACACCCATCGCATGCTTTGATTCTTTGGCCGTCTTTGTCATCATGTTCGATGTGAAGCCTCAGCTAAAATAACTGAGGAACAACTCACTGTGTGCTGTGGTCAGAGTGTCAAGGAGAAAAGCTTGTTATTGGGCAACCCAGAGCTTATAAGGGATCTATTTAAGGGGATGCAGGCCTTTATCCTACAGTGAACCCATGTACTTGTTTGCTCTGTATGTGGCCAAGATACAGGAAGTACTTTGTTCTGGCTTCTTTAATAGAAGGGAGAAAAGCCCCAACTTCTCAAAAAAAAATTAAATGAAAGGTTACAAAGAAACAACAAAGTTTACTGGGCGTGTGATAAGAAATGCCACTGAATTTAAGATATAGTTTGCTCTCAATAAAACATATGAGGCTGGCAGCAGTCGCATTAAACCAACAAATCTGATTCTTTCACGTGATCCCGGCAAGCAGAAGTAAAACTCGCACGATGAACAGTAATGAACGCACACAACGCATGCAATGAATATAACTTGCAGCATTAAACCACTATTAACAGATTTCTTTCATTACAAAACAGTGAAAACAGCAGGGACATATTACCGACTTCATATCAATATATCGAAATTGTTAGTTAGCAGATGACGATATAACAAATCCCGCTGATATAGAGCAATTCATTTGGGGCCTTTGGTCTTAATATTCACTCCTCTTTTTACTCCGTCTAAAGCGAGATTAAATCTTTATCTGCAAAATTCTCCACTGTGTTCAACAGCTAGCTGATTGTCTGCACAAGTAGTGTACAGCTACAGGGGTTGGACAATGAAACTGAAACACCTGGTTTTAGACCACAATAATTTTTATTAGTATGGTGTAGGGCCTCCCTTTGCGGCCAATACAGCGTCAATTTGTCTTGGGAATGACATATACAAGTCCTGCACAGTGGTCAGAGGGATTTTAAGCCATTCTTCTTGCAGGATAGTGGCCAGGTCACGACGTGATGCTGGTGGAGGAAAATGTTTTCTGACTCACTCCTCCAAAACACCTCAAAGTGGCTCAATAATATTTAGATCTGGTGACTGTGCAGGCCATGGGAGATGTTCAACTTCACTTTCATGTTCATCAAACCAATCTTTCACCAGTCTTGCTGTGTGTATTGGTGCATTGTCATCCTGATACACGGCACCGCCTTCAGGATACAATGTTTGAACCATTGGATGCACATGGTAGTCCTTGGCAGTGACGCGCCCATCTAGCCCATCTAGTATTGGGCCAAGGGAATGCCATGATATGGCAGCCCAAACCATCACTGATCCACCCCCATGCTTCACTCTGGGCATGCAACAGTCTGGGTGGTACGCTTCTTTGGGGCTTCGCCACACCGTAACTCTCCCGGATGTGGGGAAAACAGTAAAGGTGGACTCATCAGAGAACAATACATGTTTCACATTGTCCACAGCCCAAGATTTGCGCTCCTTGCACCATTGAAACCGACGTTTGGCATTGGCACGAGTGACCAAAGGTTTGGCTATAGCAGCCCGGCCGTGTATATTGACCCTGTGGAGCTCCCGACGGACATTTTTGGTGGAAACAGGAGAGTTGAGGTGCACGTTTAATTCTGCCATGATTTGGGCAGCCGTGGTTTTATGTTTTTTGGATACAATCTGGGTTAGCACCCGAACATCCCTTTCAGACAGCTTCCTCTTGCATCCACAGTTAATCCTGTTGGATGTGGTTCGTCCTTCTTGGTGGTATGCTGACATTACCCTGGATACCGTGGCTCTTGATACATCACAAAGACTTGCTGTCTTGGTCACAGATGCGCCAGCAAGACGTGCACCAACAATTTGTCCTCTTTTGAACTCTGGTATGTCACCCATAATGTTGTGTGCATTGCAATATTTTGAGCAAAACTGTGCTCTTACCCTGCTAATTGGACCTTCACACTCTGCTCTTACTGGTGCAATGTGCAATCAATGAAGATTGGCCACCAGGCTGGTCCAATTTAGCCATGAAACCTCCCACACTAAAATGACAGGTGTTTCAGTTTCATTGTCCAAACCCTATACCTCATACATCAGTAGAATACATCAGTAGACTTTGACATCCCTTAAGAAAACTATTGATTACAGTAGGTTTAAAAGTTTTTGTGAAGCGGTCCCAGTTCCATTCAAAACTTTCTCAAGCAGCATCTCTTATTATTATTATTATTATGAAAGGCAACTGATTTTTACTGATGTTACAAGTTAACAAAGAGTGGTAGGAAAGCCACTGAAGCAAGAAGTTGCAAATATTTTTTTAAAAAGCAGCAGAGAATAGAATATGAATAGTGTAAAGGAACACACCGCCCACACGTGGCTGCACAGTATTCTGCAGCACCTCCGAACCGTATAACAACGGGAGCTTGTGCCCTCTGACATGTAAGCCCAAAAAACTCAGCCTGTGTATCAGGATGAGACCTGCTCGACTTTTCTGTGAATCCCCCACCTGCGTGCCTCATTTAGGTTTGCACCGTCTTACTGAGAACAGATAAAACGTCACAAAAGTGAAAACGATACCATGACAGACACTCAGACTGATAACTTCAAAGCCCAGAACAACAAAGCTCTTAAAATGGGTTTCTGCAGCTCTTTCCTGCTCTGCATTTGGAGTGAGTGTGTCAGCATCAAGTCTCTTTTTTTTTTTTTTTTTTTTTAACAGGCAAGGTCAAAAGGTCACCATAAGTCTGCGAGTGACAGCAGTAATGGTGAGTGGGGCTATATTTAAATCCCATGGAGAGGAACAGCCTTGACTCACGTGTGGACCCCGCTCATCCTTTTTTCCACACAAATCCGAAACTGCTTCTTTTTGTCAAGTTGCCTCAAATAAAACTGCCAGCATTCTCATGATCACAATTATTTTAAGATGCTGATTGTGTAATCGTTCACTGAATTATCAGATCCAGAATTAAAGGGGAACTAAATGTTATCATTTCTAAACTAAGGACATTTGTGTTTGATGCTGCCACAAATGCATTTTCCTCACAAATGTGGCAGAATTTATGGGGAAATAAACATGCTTTCAGAGCTTCAGAGTAGGTGCAGAAAGAATAAAGTATCACAGCCTGCTCAGTATAGATTTTATTGACCTGTGTGACAAAGTGAACTCTGTCATTAAAGATTTATTTGTAATGTCCTGTTGAGGAGTCCAGTAGCGTTGTTGTCTCAGTGGATCTGCAGGCTGAATGTGTTGACTTTGTTTTGATGAAGACAGGCTGTGGTTGAACGGTACAAGCAGCGGAAAACACGAGCATCGGGCTTTCCCACAGAACCAGCAGAGAAGACATTGAAAAAGCTTCTCTGAAGCTTTGTCAAACCCCGATTACCTGATAAATCTGTCAGAAGCTGCGGTGTCTCTATAAGAACTTGTTTTTTTAAAAGTATGTGTGGTTAAACAGATCTTTAGAGGACTAATCCTTTAATCCAGTGTCAGTGTTTCACGTGCCGAAAACACCTCAAGTGTTCGAATCAATGAGTGCTTCCCAAATCTGTCACGTAAATGAGATTAATGAAAAAAAAAAGTGTGGCAGATAGATTGTTTGCTGTTTCCCTTTCACTCTTTGTGTTTTCAAACTAGTTCACCCCCGGGGCCACTTTGACATGCATACCTATCTGCGGTGATATCTCTTTACAGTACATCTGTGTCAGCAGTGGGCTGAGGCCGGAGCATGAGAAATGGAGGCAAGCTCAGTCCTCAGTCCCACAGATAGGGGCTGTGTACTTAACTGTAAACAGTGTGTGTGTGTGTGTGTGTGTACGTGCATGTCTCTATTTCCATCTGTTTTCATCACCTCTGGAAAGGTGGCATGACAAGTCTTCCCACAGGAGCGGCAACAGTGTAGAGTTGCCATCCCGCACCTTCCTCCTATCTTCACCTCACTCGATGACACGGGCCTTATCGCTGCATCTGCTGGGCCAGTTAGTCGTTCCTCTTTGTTTAAAGATTAAGGGATGTTGCCGCAGCCAGTGTGAGCCACAGAACGCAAAGTTGGGAGATTTGTGACATGCAAGTGGCACCGATCTTTTTCTCTGTGAAGAGGCTATATTTTAGAGTCAGTGAGTTATTCCAAATCTTCTCAAGAACGCGCAGGAGATGGCAGGGATAAGCAGGTTCTCCTAATTGAATTACCTTTCTGGTGGCTATGATGAACTCCCTCTGACTCCTAAATATGGAAATATCTCCTCCTCTTGCATTAAATCATGTTTCTGTTTAACCTCTAGCTGTTGGGGAAAGAAGCGGTTTGTTAGATCAACACTGAGAAAGCTGTTTAAATTTAAATTTTTAGCACAAGCCCTCTGTAATATTTCACACCAATTTAAAGCCAGAATGGAATAAATTTGATCCTGTTTTGCTTTAGCAAGAGTCCAAAAATATTTCACAAAAGCACTGACAGCATCAAAGAGGTGATGCCTTCACTCCATAGTGCGCCGCCATTACAAAGAGAAGTTGACCTTGCCTTTGGCCTTTTGGCTGTCTGACAAAGCAATCCCCATGCTGTAGTGCAGTACGGCTGTCCTCTAAATGAAAGTAGCTGAGAGGCGAAGGGCAAAGAGGCCTATGGAATATCAATGTGCGATGCTCTCAATTAAGATTAAAGCTTCGAATGGAATCCTATGGAGCCGCTTCCCTAAGAAATGCTTGACATTTTACCCTTGCTGACTCTGGATAAAAAAAAAAAAAAAAAAAAAAAAAAAAAAAAAAGTGTCCTGCACCACCAGTACCACCACCATCGCTAACTAGCTGCCCCTCCTCAGATACAGCGCCCCTTTCGCTGAATTCATTCTGTAGATATTGACTTAGGCTGCAGTCACACTTCTGAGAAATAAGTGAAATGGATCATCTTACTGCCAGTGGATGATAAGAATACTGAAATATGAAAAAGCGTCTGGATCAGCAAAATGACAAACCATGGGGGGAAATATGAGGCAGTCACGATAAACCCTTAGAGACAAATTCCCTACAGCTAGACGTGAAAATGAGGCGAGGAAGGAGTGGGGCAGCGAGGGAAAAGAGAATACACATACCCAACATTTTTAAATGCATGTTTAAAACAGAGCTTTGTTAATTTAAAATACATGTATCCTCTCAGTGCTAAACAGAAAATAGAATGGGAGGACCGCACGTAGATGGCTTTCATCCACACAAAACAGCAGCTGTAAGATTTATCCAGTATGATCAGACCTCAATCTGATTTATTATAGGAGAATCTTGCTCAGTATAATAAATACATAAGATTATCTTCTTCCTGCATATTTTCTACCACTAAATACATCTTATTTACAGGAAGCAGTGTATTGAGAAGAGCTGTGTTCCTTTTAATTAATACAATGTTTGAGAGTTACTTTGCAGTTTATTAAGATTCAGCGGATGCCGTTTCTGGGCTTCACAGAATCTCCTGCACATTTCCTGGTAATTTCCAGAGCATGATGTGCGTTGTTTGCATCTGATCTTGTAGATTTATACTGATTACGATGATGCTTACAGTGTAGATCTGCCAGTATCATCACATTTGAGCTGTGTAAGCACTTGTGTTTTTTGTATGAAGGCAGTGTGAAAATACAGCGTGTTACATGGCCATTAATTCCGAGACTTTAAATGAGTGAGAGATGCATTTCGGCTAAATTTATTGGATATTTTACATAACGCCACGTTGGATCTAAGCTGTTGTGTGTCTGTGTGTATATATATATATAAGGCTGATCTAATGTTTTAGTGCTGAAAGGAAGAGAGCAGAGCCTGATTATGAATACAGTGTATAAAATAAGATCAAAATGGACCCTATCTTGTAAACTCCACCCTTGATAAACAGAATTCCACATCACGCTCCAACTCTGCAGTTAACTGAATCAATGCAATTCCACTTGTGCTGATCTTGCAGACTGAGGCCCTTCCCCCATCCCCCCTCTCTCTCCCTCTCTTTCCCTGTCTTTCTCCCTCACTCTCTCTCTCTCTTACAGACACACACACACACACACACACACACATACACACATACATCTGTCTCCCTCCCCACGCAGGTCTACCCATCGTAACACATTAGCGGCAGAAGCCATCACACAATCAAGACAAGGCAGTGCATGAGACGTCAGGCCAATTTGTTTCCTTCTTGGAGCTACATCACATTAGGAGGGTGGCTATACCCTTGAGCTAAATCCAAGTTCACACAGAGGGAGCAGGCTGTGGGACAGGAGGGCAGCAATGTCAGCACTTTTCAGACGGCTGCTGACATGTATCCAGCTGACTGACATGTATGGGAAAAAAAAAGAGAGAGAGAGAGAGAGCTTGATAGTTTGAAATGTGGCCTTTTGGATGTTTCTTTTTTTGCAGGTTTTTAGTGGCCTGGGAGAGAATGAGTGTGCAGTCAGAAAATGAAAGAAAATGAAATAAAATTTTTAAAAAAAGTTCTCTTCAGCCAGAGGTCAGGGTGTCAAATGGAGTTGTCAGGTGAATGATATCAGGATATCAGAGGCCTAAACAAATTTGATTTGACCTCCTCTGTGCTCTCACTGGATCAGAAGACAAATGTAACTCAGAGAGGCCAGTCAATAGTTCAATTATCTGCTGTCTGTATTGGTTAATTAAATGTATAACGGGCCATTTGAGTACTAATGATAGCCATCCCATTACCCATAAACCTGAGGGATTGGGTAGACCCACCACTTGACCCCGGTGTGGATTGACTGGCGTTAGGTACGGGGTCAGAGTGTATCTAACGGTTCATTGCTGTGACACTCCTCTGCCACTCTCATTCCCCGCCGTATGTCTCAGGAAGTGGCTCTGAGCTCTGCCAAAAACAGTTGGAAAGAAAAATGCAATTACTGCAAGATTATCATACTGCTTCCGTTTGACTTTTCTGACTGAATTCATGAATATATATGAATCCATCTTGCATCTCAATCTGAACCCCCCCCCCCCACACACACACACACTCCAGCACCCCCCCCCCCCCCCCAACCCCCACAGCCATGTTTGGCTGGTGGCATTTTCTTTGTTTCTTCAAAGTGTGTTTTTGCAGGAAGATTAAAGAGTTACCTTAAAACCCAGACTGTAATTCCAAAAAAAAAAAAAAAGTATGAAACATCAAAAATCTCAGCAGACTCTTCTTGGTGTAAAGGAATAATCCCCTTAAAATACATTTCCAGAACTTTAATGCAGAGTGCTTAGGGAAAGACGTGTTTTTCCCAAATATTGCTGTTGTCAGGTGAAAATCTCCAAATTGTCATTTAAAAAAAAAAAACAGCCTCTTTTTAGCTTCATGACGAAGCGTTTTTAAGTTTGCCCAACTGAAATCTGTTTTATCTATAAACTTTTTCTCATTAGTTTTAATCTGTTTCCACTCTGTGGTATAGTCAAATATTACTACAGCTGAACAACAGACATATGCTATGCAGTGGTCGTACCTAGGAAGGACATCTGGTGAACCAGCGTCAGGGTCATGCAAGGTTCGTTGATCTGTGGGTAGAAGAGACTGGCCCATGAGGTCGGCTCATACAGCGCAAATCATACTGATCGTACCGTAGCACAACTAACCAGTACTAGCTAATGCTGGCTTTGAGACAAAGGTTTCAGATCAGAAGGCACATCGCAGCTTGCTGCCTATGAGGCTGTGTCATTGCAGACCAGTCAGAGTGCTGAACCCTGTGGCAACAATGAGCATCAGAACTGGACAACAGAGCAATGAAAGGAGGTGGCGTGGTCCAATGAATGGCATTTTCTTTTACATCATGTGACCAGTTGGATGTGTGAACATTGCAATCCTGGGGAGAGGATGTTACTTTGACCTGCCTAAACATACACCAGTTGTGAGGACAGCAGGTATACTATCCTTTCAGCAAGATTATGAGCTCTGCCACACTGTGAAAACATTCAGGAACGGATTGAAGAACAGACAAAGAGTCCAAGGTGTTCACTTAGCTTTCAAAATCTAGCATCTGGAGGATCTGCTGCAACGACAGGTCAGATCCATGGAAGCCCCACCTTTTACCTCACCAGAATTAAAGGATCTGCTGCTAACATCCTGCTGCCTCAAGCCACCTTTCGCAGGTCTTATTGAGGCCACAACTATTGATAAAAACATTAAAACATTTTTCTTTTTTTTTTATAAAATGGTAATTATTGAGTTTCTTAAATTATACAAAACACGAGGGCAACAGAACTGTAGAAAGCTAACTTAAAGCTAAGCAAAACAGTCTTGTAAGCACTGCGCTACAAATGCATTGCAGGTTGGACTAAAAAAAAAAGAAGTTTAGGGTTGATATCTGGCCAAATACACTTTGAATATAGATTTTCGGCCAACAGTCACTTATGTTTTTTAGGTTAACAGAGTCCACACTGTATCCACGCCCAGTTACACTCACACACACACATACTATGAACCTGTCTCTCCTTGAAAGTATCACCAACCTTTGGACTTCACCACTGTTCCCCTTAATAGCTCAATCTGATGGATCATTTAAAAGCTCGCAGAAACAGACAGATGGGTAATGGATTGCATGGCTAATCGATGCAGGGATCAATGGAAGACACACATCAATAAATGGATAGAGAGCTGGTGAAATAGACACCATAGTTAAAGTGGGACATTGTAGAACATCACTGTGTGGAGCACACGGTGTAGGGGGCTAATAGGAGTCGCCCCCGGCTGATAAAGTGTCCTTCTGAATAATGCAGACAACAAACTGAGAGTGATAAGCTAAACATAAGCTTAGCTGTTAGAGTGTGGCTGAGGGAGCTGCGTTTTTAGTGCCCACCCCCCAACAAACACACACACTGACACTGAATGCATACCCACTCTCTAAGCTGCATGTAGCCAGCACCAGCCCAGTTTACATTACGGGAAACATATGACTCTCATGGCATGGAAAGCATACAAAAGGACACATCTGTGTTTTTTGTACAGGACACTAAGTCCCAGGAATCCTTTTTCTGCACACACGGGACACATAAGGAAACACCAGGCCACTTTCAGTGGGAACTGAAAGTATTTTCCTCTGATAAACACACTATATTGTTATTTTTGCTATTGGAAGACAGTGTTCTGATCTGACGTGCCAGGACACACGGTGATGTGGGGGAGCACACCACAAGTGTTGAACTTGTGCTGGACTCAGGTGGCGCTGTGACTATACTCTGACTCATCCCTGCAGCACCGGACGCTCTCGTCTTGTGGTTTAAACGTCTAACAGTGTGATGCATCCCACTTACTGATTACTGCGTTTAACGCTGATGTCAGCTACAGCATTGCAACAAACAAACAGAAAAAGACTGTATAATTCTGGATAGACCTCAGCTTCTGCACTTCTCAGACAACCAAGTGGTAAAACACTATAGCTGTTTTTCATGGGCCAGAGTTATAAATCTCTGGTGAATGGCTGGTTTAAGGGTGGGTGCTAAGAAGCAGCTGTGCCCGTCTAAAAATAGCTCCAAGGCTGCTGCCGGACAGTGCGTTTAAGCTCATCGTGCAGTTTAGCACAAAGGCCTTATCAACAATACCTTCCACCTGCATTAGCCTGAGTGTGGCCTCGCATCAGCATTACAACACAGGAAGTGTTGTGCAAACTGAACGTCCACGCACGTCCCTGTGCCTGACTCATAGACCCAAACAACGGCCAAATCCTGACCGCATAATTCAAACACACTTCATTTTCCAATGAGCTGAGCATTCATTATCAGCGTGTGGTGGCCTGAGGCAGAACGCTCCCTCCTCGGTGTAGTGACAGCCACCAGCCGCCTTGATGGAAAACAAAGCCAAGGTGGCACAGAGAACATGAAACCATTATGACAGACCGGGTTACACCGAGCAGTAAGCACATTTTTATCACTCTATTCTTCTAGTCAGGCGCTTTCAGCAAATTAAAGAACAGACTGAAATTCCTGCATACAGCCTGATATGTTTGTGTAATAGCCATATATATGTGTGTATATATATATATATATATATATATATATATATATATATATATATATATAAAATTGAAAATGCAGATGCATGTGCACACACTGTATGTGGCCCCGGGATGCTCCACACCTGTTCGGGTGTATAGTTGGGTCAACGTAATTGCTTAACGCAGAGCCTGGCAGCGTTTATAGGTGCCAAATTGCGCCTGTGGGAGTCACTATAGCCCACAATCTGACTAATGAAGGCCAAGTAATCAAGCTTCAAACTCATCAACCATGTTTGCAGTAATTAAAAGGTTTATGTTCAGGATCAGGAGAGCTGTTTGAATCAGTGTCAGAAGCCAGATTGGATGTTTATTATTTCCAGGAGCCGGAGCCAAAATCGAAATATTTGACACAATCTCCAATGCTCCAATTGTTCATTTAGTTTATATAATAATACAATCTGATAATAACTACACTCAGCTGCAGTCTTTGCATTGACATTCAGGCACTGAGGGAGCCTGGGTAAATGTACGACATGATGGATATAAATCCAATAATCAATTGTGTGCTGACTGCTGTCTGTCTGCATCATTCTGATCTATTCCATCCTGCGGGACTCGGGTAGGGTGGGCTGGTAATGTAAAAATAATAATAATCATAATAATGTTGTCATAATTCCACACCTGGGTCAGGTTTGTGCAGAGAAATAAACACTCAATGCTGCGCATGATCAAGTTTTTACCAAAGCACTTCACATAAAGGTTATTTTACATCTGTGACCTGTGATATTTGAGTCAATAACTGAAGGAGAGCTCAACACAGTATTTGGTAGGATATAATGTTACACCTTCTCTCAGACATGCTGATATCCACACGGATTTTATCTAGCATGCAGCAGGAGAAGTTCAGCCACTGCGGGTCTCCAGGGGCCATAAGTGACCTCGTGAGGACATCAGACATTGGCTGTTTGTACACCTTAATCTGAAAATGAACATTATAGTCAAACAGATTGTGAGAATAAGCTACAAACAAATACATCTAAACTTAATAATCATAAGCACAATAATTTATTAAAGTAATTTTAGAAATAAACGCAGCCATTGGTTTCAGTTTAAGAAACACACTTTTGGTGTTTCCAGTGCCACCACTTCTCTGTAGGAGAAATAAAGCAGAACATACAATAGACCAATGAGCATGTTTTAGTTAAGGACAGGGCTCTCTCTGGTGGCAGAGTCATGCTAGTGTTACAGTTAATGTTCATCATAAGAGGGATTCTGGTAAATGTGTTAAAATATGCACTCTCAATTTAAAAAAAAAAAATCAATTAAAAAGTAAATCATAGCTATACTTTTATTTTTTATTTGTCCCATGTGATGTGAAATACGGGAGCTTCTCTGTTTACCAGTGAGCCCAGCCTAATACTGTGGGTGCACACTGCTGTGTTGTGGATCCCCCACTGCTTCCTTGATTACAGCCAGTGGTTGCTTTGCAGCAGCCAATTAAAATCAAATACCATTCTCTCACATATTACCACCATTGTATTTACTTGTAGATCAATTCCCTTCAGCTGCACCATTTTACATAATGAATGCAGAGGCTTTTGATGTGTTTGCCTGGTAGGAGATGAACGCACCACAGGAGGAGCCGATGGAGGGCCTGCTGTTCTTACCTTTTGCCATGTAATAGTCAGAAGTGTAGGCTTTATTAAGACTGAATGGTAATAATGTGGTGCTGTAAATGGCAAACCTTTGCCACCCTGATGAGTCTTTTGAAATTCATAAGAAACGTTGCATTCATCCAGGATACATTCATTGTTATTGTGACATTTCAGTGCATTTCTCCGTTAGATTTTTCTCACACAGTTATTGGAACAGTACCAGTTTCTATTAATCTGCTAATTAGTTCATTCATTAACTGATATTAGATGAGCCATCCCAGGGGCCATTCGCAGAAACAAATAGGTACATTGTCTAATTAATAAATCTGCAGTGAAAAAAGACTCCGTGCAGCCCTTTAGTAAAATTATAAATTCAGTGTATCCAAACTACTTATTGCGGAATAAGAAAACTTCCATTTATTTGTATATTAAAAACTGGATTATCGTTATCTGAGCATTAAGAGCATTTTAATGTAGCAACTGATTGCAATGGAGCTTAATATAACAGATATGCATACAAGTAAGTAGTTTCTGTAACACAGTGCACCACATTTATGATGCAAATGGAGTAAGCTGATCCCCAGAAAATTAATTTTAGAAATACTCTGATTGATTGATTTGAGCTTTTTTTTTTTCTTTCTGTTTTACATCTGTGTAAATTGAATATTTGTGTTTTGGATGTAAAATGTTTAAGGTGTCACTTAAAGGTGACCATTAGTTAAGCAGATGAAACAATTAAATATATTGATTAAATAAATGATCATCAGAGGTATCAGTCTGAGGTTAAGTGAATTCAATTAACATTGCTACCTTTAGCATAGAGTATTGTCATTTGTAATTATAAATTTAATATAAATATTGTGGACTAATATGTCTCTAAAATGCTGTAAAACATGAAGCCACAAAAGGTTTTGTTACTCAGATTTAATCCAAGTGAATAAAGAAGTTCAGTTAAACCTGAGAGAATGATTCTTAATTTTGTTGTACACACAGTCTTTTCACTTTCCCCTTTGTGTATTAAAACCACATCCAACAGGCCTCCTTCCGCTTCTCAGTGCATGCTGTTGCAGAGCAGTTGCACCTTGCGTTCTCAGTGTAGTTGAACATTAGTCACATAAAGCATGGTGTGGGTAACACATTTATAACAGAGCACACTTTATACCACAGCCAAGACATTGGCGTGTTTTGGGATTTATAGTGGGACCTTTGTGCTTAAGTGTGAGATAGACTGAAGACTGAAACACTTTGTGCCCAGCTTAGCGACACATTAAACCCACGAACAGCCACGATTCGATTTTTAGAGCTCTGCACAGATCGACAGCTTCTTTTTGTGACTAAAACATAAAAAGCTGTTGTTTCAGTTAAACTGTTACTTATTGAGAAGAATCTGTGGAAAATGAATCAAAATGGAACAGAGGAGTGAGGAGTTTTATATATATATATATATATAAAAATCCCATCTGTGTGTAAAGAAGTGTTTATTTAGGATTCAAGCTAATCCACACTTGTGTCCTGTGTCGGCGCTCCTTCTCCAAATTCACCCTGGACAGAGACTGTGATTGCCGGCGTAATCAGCAAAAGGTGCCAGCATCACAGATGCTGTCTCTCAGCTAATTGCATGAAGGCACGGCGGCGCACAAGGCGCAGGTGCTCATTGTTTTTGTGAAGTCACTTAAGTTGTGGTTTGCTTCCTCGCGTACGCTGGAACTTCTGAGCAAATATTTTCCGAGCTCTGTTGTCTCCCATTTAAACAGCATTGAGGATAAAAGAGAAAACAAAAAGTAGGAAATGTGAAAGCAAAGCAGTAATACAGCAAAATGCTACTTTATTTATCTGCAAGGCACAGCTGCTCCTCGGGATCATGTTCCAATGTAGCTACAGCAGACAAATTTGATTTAAAAAAACTAAAAACAGTGCTTAGATTAATTTTCCTCTCATACTTCAGCAGATATGACTCTACTTTAACCAGCTTAGCTCATAATAGTCACAGTAAGACACACTTATTATGTTGTCTTTGGTTATAATTTGTGCAACATTGATGTCATTTGTAGTTTTGTTACCTCTCCGCAAGATTGTTTCAACATGCAAAGGGCGAAGGATGAAAAGAATAAAAAAAAAAGAAAGGGCACTGCGGTAAATTAGACAAAGAGAATAAAGCTGAAACTCCTCTCCTTCGCCTACATAAGCCAAAATGATTTATTTAGAACAGAGAAACTTTGTAACATTTCCCTCCTCTACCCGCCACCGCTAAAATCCCTGAAGACAAGCTTAGTGTACACATCTGGCTCTTGGCCATGTTCCCATGCCCAAACTTTCAGCAGGCATTCTGGGATTTGGTTCCTGCACACAGTCTGTGCATCCTCTGCCTGCCGCGAGCGTCAAGCCCCTGAGTCACGTTGGTGACGTCGGCTAGCTCCCTCCTCTCAGACAGGGCGGTCACCATGTGCTCCAGCTTGGAGCGGATGGTCGAGTAGTGGTGCTGGCGCTCTCTGGTCAGCTTGCGGAAGCAGTCTTTTAATGTGGTGTCTGGAGTTGCCTGGGTGGGCAAGAGCTGTCTGGAAGACACAAGGGGGGCAGAGGCGTCCCGGCTCGGCCCTGTGCTTGTTTGAGTAATGACACTGAGATGTTGTGTGAGCTGGAGGTCAGTCTGGGTTTCGCTGTCTGTCACCAACCGCCTCGTCTGAGTTGACGCGTGGCAGGAGCCGGTGCTGGGGGTCCCAGTTTCTTTCTCCGCTTGCTGCCCTGCAGAGAAATGCTGAGTCGTGCTACCAGCCAGGATCTCCTCCTGCACGTCCTGCTGCTCCATCCAGTCGCCATTTACAGTTGAAGCGTCCGACTCTGGGCTGGCTTTATCTGGAGATGAGGGTTCACAAGGAAGCTGCAGTCGTAGTGTTCGTGGTTTACGGCTGGGCGTGCTGGTCAGACACGCTGGCTCCACGGGCTTCTCGCTAGCCAGGTGAGGGGAGGAAACAACTGAGTGCTTGAGGTGCTCGTAGATGACGCTGTTGCGGACACTTGGAGGTCCACGAGTGTTTATGGGCAGAGACTGGGCGTAGAGGATGCGAAACTCCTCATCAAATTTCTCCGTTATCTGACCAGAAAGCTCGATCAGGTTGCTGCTGTTCAGTTTGCCATCAGTCCAGTTGAACCTGAATAGAGTTTAAAAAAACATATGGCTGAAAGTAAGAAGCAGACCCCCCCCAAGAAAAATGTTTAACTTTAGAGTCTGATAACTCAAGGGGGCAATATGGTTAGCAGGCTCTTACCTATAGGAACCTGTAGCCACTCTGTTTCCATCAACCAGCATGAACCTCTCATGAACTTTCCCCGTAATCCTTGCTCCGGATCGCGTGTAATAAGTTGTGCCAGTTATAGTTCGTACCCTCATTTGCTGTAAGGATTAAGGACATATTTTATTTTAATGCCATCTGACGCTCATGTTTTGCACACAGAGCCGTGCCCAGCTTAAATGAACCGGCTGCATACCCGAAGGTCATCCAGGCGAACGTTGACATTTCTGCACATCTTAAGGAAAGCTGGGGCGCACGATTGGTCCAGCAGGATGTAGACAGGGACTCTGCGCTGGGAGCAGGCCTCCTGAAGGTCCTTAAAGATATCCAGGTCTGTCAGGGAGTCTGTAACTATGGCAATCACCTGCAGTGGAAAATTACAGAGGTAATATAATAGAATTCTTTTTCATGGCCGCAGCCGCGCTCTCTCAGATGTAGCACATGATTGTGTTTTCATTATTATCAAATATAAGGCCCTATTCAAACAGAGCCGCAAATCTGTGTCTGACACACTGCCTGTAATGTGTGTGCTGATGAGCTTTCTATTGACTGTGGTCTGTTACCATGGCAATCGGCGGTAACGCTTGGTCAGCAAACAAATGACTTTTATACAGGAGACAAGTAGGTGCACTGTAGGGTTTGCCTCCATTTTCCTGAGCTTTGTTTTGCACCCAGATTTCTTCTTCTTCACCAGGAGGAATGGAATTTCACACGCTGCGGTAAAGGTTGCGTGTCGAGGATTAGACACGGACGTTTACACATCGCAGATTTATCGCTTCAAACTGCTGTTTTATCCACATGCAGTCAGATGTGCCACGCCTTATTCGGATGGTGTGTGTGTGTGTGTGTGTGTGTGCGTGTGTGTGTGTGTGTGTGCCCGCTTGTTTTTAAGAGGCAGTGTAAAAACAGAGTTAAAATTCACAGAAACTCAGGAATGGGGCTGCTTCTTTGAGAGGACCTCCAGCAGTGCATGTTGACTGTGTGTTACACTCAGTGGCCTCTTTGTACAGTAAAGACAGCAGTGAGTGGTGTAACATTACAAAAGAACAAACAGTCTTACAGTTAGACGAGGATTAGAACATTTTTCTGAGGATTCACCTGGCTGCAGGCGCATGACACACATAGCACCACCTTTAAGCCGTGAACCAGGGAGAAAATCCTGTGATTTAAAATTTTCTAATGAGAGAGGGAATGGAGATGAGCAAAGCAAGTCGAGGCACATCTGGTACGCAGGTTCCACACAGGCCCGAGGTGCTGCAAACTCCCTCTCCTCATGTTGGAATGTCTCTTTTCAAAACCAGAGGCTGTACTGACAGCTCCCGTCAGGAGCGTCACATTAAATATTCATACTTTGTTTTTGTTTGTTTGTTTTATATCTTTAGTTGATGATTTCTTCTAATCAACCTTTCGAAACATGAACTTCTAGAATTCAGAGTGATCAAGGAAATTCCATGGGGACAATGAAGCCTTTATTTTAAGGATGGCACAAAGAAGATTTTGACATTTTCCCTCTGGAAATGGTGTTAAAAGTGTTTATATATATATATATATATATATGTATACTGGCTGACTGGTTTTGTGGTGGGGGATCAGGCCTAGAAGATAGAACGCCAAAATATCACCTGACAAAACCAAAATAAAAGTCCTGTTTTAGGCTAATAATGCACAAATAAGCCATGTTCGAGAAATACTATAGGAGTTACAGCACTGTTACAAAGGAATGTGAATTAATGATGGAGTAAATAACAAACTTCAAGGGAATACCACATTTAAAATAAATTACTGACGATGTGGAAACGCTATTTACAGGATAGGTCTTTTTAAAGGCATAAAAAAAATAGAGTGAATGGCAGCATGTGTGTGTGTGTGTGTGTGTGTGTGTACCTCTCTGGCACTTTTAATCATGCGCCTTGCAGCCTCCTTGCAGCTGTAAATGCATTCTCCGTAGCTGGGCTGGAAGTGTGCCACGGCCCGTGTCACTCCCCTGTAGGAGCCCGCGGTGAAGGCGGGCCACCCGATCTCCAGCACCGGCGGCTCCACGTCCGACACCTCTGGGAAGTAAGTGACGGAGGAGCAGTCGAGGGTGCTGCTCAGAGACTGCTCCAGCGCCTGTTCGTCTCCGTGGAGGGACGAACACCGCGGCGGCACGGCGGCGCTCCTGATCCGCTGGATCTCGTCATCCGAAAGAAAGTTGGGGATCCTCTCTCGCACAAGGAAGTCCAGAAAGTTAGCAAGACCCCCGGACAGCAGCTCCTCCAGAGCCAGCCGGTGCCTCTCGTTGTACACTTCCTGCAGGTTCAGCTCGTCTGTCCCGCGGGGTTTTGGACCCAATCTCAGAGGTGAATCGTCCAGGCACTGCGACAGGGCCATTGCCTTGTCTCCTGCTTCCCTTTACCTGAAACACGGAGCAGCGGGCAGGTAACGTTTTCACCCACAGGAAGGGAAATTTGTATTTTGTTGCTTCCCTCCGTTCCTGCTCGATATGGATCCGGATTGGCTGTCGGGTGGTTGTCAAACCAGAACGGCGTCACCAGACTCGCCGAGTCAGGCTGTCAGTCTACTGTAAAGGCCGTCTCATTGGCTCGTTTGGAGGAAAACAGGCCTCCGCTAAAGCCCTCTGTTGCCCTGATCCGGTTACACTGCAGATAGCAGGGATCAGCAGAGGTCCCACTCCAACACTTATTCATGCTATCATGGATCTTAGATTCCTCGCAGTTCAACGTTTTATAAAAACACAGTTTATTAAAAAATGAAGACTTTAGATGGAAACAAACACATAGGAAGCAGTTTAGCCCAATACACCACAACAAATTTATCAAAATCTTTCACATAAACGTAAAATCAGAATTTCATTGACAAAAATCACCGGAAAATATGCTAATACGTTTTTTTTTTACCTGGTAGGCCAGTATGCCCAGAAGAGAAGCACATAATTTCCACCAGATGACCACCCAAACCGTCCACTAAACCACATAAATGCTTTATAGCCATAAACTCTAAACTGCTGATAAATCAGCACATATCTTTTAACCTCACAGAAGAACATGCACAACTCCAAGTCTCACTCCTGCAGACTGGATCTACTGGTTTGGTTGTTTTACTTTTTTTTTTTTTTTTTGATTCATCTTCCTGATAGATTATCTTTGTGGGCAACGTCTTAACCCAGTCAGGACAAACTGGGAGGGGATAATCCATGTTCAGCAAATACCGGAGCTATGCATTTATCCTATATGTTGTATATACTGTGGGCATCCGGCTTGATTTACATACACATTGTCTTGTTTACACGTATCTAAATTATTTTTTAAGTAGACACAGAATGTGTCCATATTGTATGGCCATCCGTGAATTTCAAGTGACCTTATCATACTTAATATTACCATGTGAATCTCACTTGTTGATATGTTTTCTTCTCATCTTTCCAAATGTTTAACCCATGGTTATTCTCTGTTTAGGTCTACAGTCTGTCCATTAGCCTTTAATTCTAACCTTTTCTCCGTTTTGTGCCTGCCTCCTGTGCGCTTTTACGCACACGAGGCCAACAAGGTCACAGGGGTCACAGCGGTACAAACCCTATTTTGCACAACGCATAACTAGCATTGCTAATTTGAATCAAGGCAAATGTGTTATTCTGTTTCAAGTTAAACGCAGACAAGTACAATTAGGCTACAGTTACTGTGGGTCTGCGTAAATTGGTGTTATCACTATTACGCGTGTGCGTAAATGTCTATTTTAAGCCGGTGGGCTAATAGGCCTGCGCTTTAAATGACAATTCCCACAACGATTAATATTCATAGTAGCCCATCAGGAGTATTTTTTTTTTCTTAAGACGACAGCCTTCTATTGAAAAAGCTTGTGACCTAATTAGGATTATCTTTTGGATGATGAAGCTCACTGAAACGGCAGATGAATGAACTCGCCCACAAATTCCAAATTTGCACAAGACAATCCAGCTGCACAGCCTGCTCCGCGGCGCCATTGTAGCTACTTATAACCCGCGTCTGTTAAATCCACTGCCTTACCCCTATAACGATATACCCAAATGCGCGCTGGGCTCAGTATACGTACCCTCCTCCCCCTTCTACACACACACGCACACACACACACACACACATATCCCATCCCATCCCCGCCCCTCTCCAAAATTTTAGATGAAAGGGCTTTTGGATTTTGGATGACGCTCTGTATCACGTGTTCATAGGAAATACACTCGCTATAATTTTTTTTGGAGCAGCCTCGTCCTGCACCGCCGACCATAGTTGTTTTGCCGTCTTCATACAGTGTAGCGGAGGGGTGGAAAGGTAATGTAATGTAATGTACCTTGCCGTGGTCACTGACGGGTTCACGCCAGTTCACCGGGTTCACTTGAGGAGAGCTCCCACCCCCTGCTCGCCTCCTCTTCTTCTCAAAACGCAACGATCGGAGCTAATCCAATATTATTCATTTATATATTAATGTCGGATTCCATTTTTTCCCACCGACTGCTGAGGTAAGGACACATCTATTCTTCCGAAACACGAATACGTCTCACTGGGGACGAGGTGCGATTTCCAAAGTTGTTTACTGGAATTATGTGTCGCTATTGAATATTGAATTTTCATCTGGTGCTGTAGTGGAGGCAGTTTATATGAAGTCGCCAATGTATAAAATGGCGACAGTAGGTGGAGGAGGGGGGGTGGAGGATTTTGGGGAATATTCATAAGGTTATATAGAGTGGCAGATCGCCTTTGGCAAGTCGGCTCCGAGGCAGTGTGTTGCCCCACAGCCTTGTGAATGGAGTGAAACGGGTTAACTCGTCAGTTTGTTACAGTTACAACCACGGATCCTCCGGCGGGCTCAAATTGCGCTCCTTCTCGCGCTATACAATGTGGCGTATGTGCTTATTTTATTGCACAACGCGCTCTATTTCCCCCACTGTGCTGTGAGTGTGAGTGCTTTTACTTGTGAAAGACTTCTGAGCACAGTACTATAGCAGCGTTTTCGACTGATATAAACAGCCTCTGAGTTCATAGATGTTCAAACTGTACGCCAAGTATCAATTTTCATCTATTGATCGCTCACTCACTCCAAATTTCTTCCTCTTGCCAGAGCAGAAAGGTAGGCCTGTATCTCTATGCACAGGACTTTTTTTTTTTCATTTCCTTCTCTTCCTCCTACCAACATGTGCTGGTGCCCTACACACACACACACACTCTCTCTCTCTCTCTCTCTCTCTCTCTCTCTCTCTCTCTCTCTCTCTCTCACACACACACACACATACACACACACACACACACACACAATAAAACATGTACAGTACAGTAAGCAAAGCTTATTTTTTTTGGAGAGATATTTTGCAAACTGTGAATTATCAATGATGCATTGATTTAAAAATATATCTGCTCCTGTTGGGCACATTGTCCTATACATAAATATTGACCCAGCTCTGAATGCCATGTGTCTCTGTCTGCCTTTAGGGGAGGGACCTCTGCGCTGACTAATGTTGTCTCTGTGAATCATTTGTGGGTCCAGTGTCCATAACACAAGAGACAACCCCAAATTATTCAAGCAGTCAGCTAGACAAGCATGATTCACTGGTAATTTTTGGAATGTATTTTAATTATTTAACCAGGCAAGCTTATTAGAAATGACGTTGGTCATGGAAATGACTGCGCAACTCTTCTGCCACAGAGGTTTTCCTCAGACAGTAGGTGTTTGGGGCTGTGGGGAGAGACTCCAAGTGGGGAGCACACAGTCCAGTCTCCAGTGAACATTTCTGCACACCGATAGTTAATTTGCAGGCTGCGTGATGACCGGCAAAACAAAGGTAAATGAGCTCTCGCTGTGCAGCTCCGGCAGACTGGGTTCAGCTTGGCCCGATGAGTGTGTGTGGAGGTTTTCACTCCAGCAGGACGCTTACACCGGGGGAATGTCAATTCCCTTTTGTGGATCCCTGGGAACGGTCTTCCATCTCCCTTCTCGGAACTGCTCTAATGAGGCCAGGCATATTGCCTTTCATCCCGCACTCCCTGCAATTAGGCACAGCTCATAGTTTTCGTCATGGCCACAGCGGAGTGTTTGTATACACAGACACAATGTAGTGGGCCAAGAGTGCCCACTCCCCTCCCCAAAAAAAACAGCATCTCTGCCCATGCCATCCCTCCATATACCTGGCATACTTTACTTTTACGGATGTGGTGCTCTCATTTCTAACAGCAGTTGCTGTGGATGTTATGTTTGTGTGTGCCTCCCACAGCTTAAAACGAATCCCGTGCCAGAGAATACCAAGGGAGGTCATATGGTCATGATTTGCAGATTTAGCTGACATGGGCTGTATAACATTCCTTGGGTTCAGAGAAGAAAATCAACTATCTAATGCCAACCAGATCTATTTCCAGCCGTTTTATACAAACAAGCATTCATGATAGCGGCATACCTCATGTTCCTCACAGAGAATTGTCCAACACACAACGACAACTCCTATTTCTCCCACCAAAAAAGACCGGCGTTCAAAGCAGGTTCACTTTTATTTGGGTCTTTCATCCTTTTTGGTTTTGCTTTTGTCAGCGGACCAATGCCGTATCGAAGCCTGGACCGCTCAAAAGGCTCACTAAAACAGCATGTTTGCACAGTTCCAACCAAAAGAAACGTCCGTGCACTGATGGGTGGGAAAAACCTTGGGGCTAGTGGAGGAAAAAAAAAAAGCCCCTGCCACTTTCTCTGTCCCATGCAAGAAAGGTTTGGTCAGCAGGAGCTGGCATTTGCCAGGCTTTGGCAGTTAGAAGAGGCTGTGATGTCAGCCATTTTAGGATGGACAGTACAATGTGCGATATGCCGCCATCTTTCTTCCTTTTCTTCTTAAGTTGCTAAATGAATGCCTGTAGTCTTGGCTATAGAACTGAAGAACTTATTCATGAAAGCGATTTAAAAAGATGCATGACTCAGATTTTTTTTTCCTCAGCCGCACCACGGTTTATTTGTCTGTCATTCATTCGGGCCACAGATAGAAGGGTTGGCAGAACAATGTCAAATTTCAACAGTGAGCGGTCACATTTAACACAAAACAGGGCCATCCGAGAGCGATGCCGGCAGACGGGCAGAGTGCGGTAGGTATACGCTGCACCGCCTCGGTCTCCAGGCCTCCGCACAGATTTTGCAAGATAAAAACAGTGACAGGAGGTCATTTGTGTCCTGTTCAGCTGTGATATTTTTTTTCATCAGCCCGTCACACTCATGAGAACGGTGCGGCTCAATTTTTTTTTTTTTTTTTTTTAATTTATTTTTTTTGCTACAATGTGATTGAGAGAGAGAGAGAAAAAAAAGCCAAGTTGCTGCTGCAGACCTCACCCAAAGTTGACTGAAAGAGACTTGAACCATGAATGGAGTTTTCAAAGATGGCTGGCGGGGCATGTGGATTAAGTTTGTCCTGCACCGGATGCAGTCCAAGGAATTCAGTGTGCATGTGTGTGTCTTGAGGTTGGGTGGGTGTAGATGATTGACTCTGCACTGTGTGTGTGTGTGTGTGTGCGTGTGTGTGTGTGTGCGTGTGTGTGTGTGTGTGTGTGTGTGTGGCGTGGTGGGCAAGGGGAAGAGAGAGGTTGCCATGGCAATGTTAACACATGAGTGGCACCACCGACTGGTCTCCCAGTGGACGAGGCTGCAGTCATGGAGGTAAGAGGGGGTGTGCGCGAGGAGGAGGAGAAAGAAGGACGTGGACGAGTTGGCTGACAACACCTGCGTCTCAGACATTCAGACACTAATACGCACACAAACACACCCATGGAAAGGAAATAATAAGAGCCCACAATGGAGACTGAGACCACACACCGAAACCTCTTCATGTGTCTTCAGCTGGACGGGCTGTGAAGACCTGTGTGCTGTATTAGCACTGTTCTAATGACCCTGATGTCTCTGAATTGTTTTTCAGCACACGTAACGCTGGAGCTCGACACTTATGCTGGCAAGCGCACACAAAGATGTCCCCAAACTGAAAGCTGTCTGTCCGTCGTTACTGTCAGAAAAGAACCCCACATCAGTCCGCACCGGCATCATGATGGACACGAGATACGAGCAGACACGGCGGAAACAGAACAATTCTACAGTCAGCCGTGTAAAGGCTCCCAGCACTGGATCACGTTTCCCTTATAAATGAGGCGCCATTGTTCCCTATCTCTTCTCTGTGCAAGACAGTAATTGCTCTCTGTCTCTGGCTTATATTTGGGTGTCCAGCTGATCCACTCACATGACGTTAATCTATTTAATGGACATTTGGCAGGAAAGAGTCCTGCTAAACAGATTTTTTGATCATTCAAATGTATCTGTCAGGAGTCCCCCCCCACCCCACCCCATCTGCCCCAACCCCCAGCGGACAGAAAATCTTTTTTTTTTTTTTTTGGTACAGATTTTTATTTTTTTTTTGAAGGAGACTCTCAAGACAGCCGCGGATCACTGTCAGAGCAAATTACACACAAAACAAATGTTGTCATAAGTGAGAGAATTTATTCCTCTTTTTTTTTCTTCTTCTTCTGTGACTGTCACACCGAGAGACTCCATGCCCGTTATTCAGTTCAAAGAGAAAGATTTTTCAGATCGGTGTAGGTGCTAAATGTTGCGGAGGTGAGGTGTGTGTGTGTGTGTGTGTGTGTGTGTGTGTGTGTGTGTGTGTGTGTGTGTGTGTGTGTGTGTGTAGAGAGATGTGTGCCTACAAGGTGTCAGCGGGGAGGAATATTGAAACAGCACAGCCTGTCATCATCATCAGTCATCCTCTCACTTCACTCCCAAATGTCTGAGTTTTGTCTTCCTTTGTCCTTCTCCCTCCTCCAGCCTTCACATTCTCATTCATGTGACAGGCGGCACAACACAAACACCAATCTCTGTTTGTTCATGTCAACTGTAGGTGACCCAACAATCTGGGAGTGTCTGAATCAGTGGACTGCTTTGAATTAAATTTTAATGTCTAGCAGCCACTTTGCAGCCTCGCCTCCCTCTTCCGCTGGTAGCGGCTCGCCGTAGATTGGGCACGTTTTTGGTGTTGTAATATTGTAATTACTGCAGCAGTTTATGAGGTGATGGATGGGAATACACGCTCCTTTCTTTCAACGGGTTTTTGCCAAAAACAATTTTTAAAAAAAGGGAGCGCTCTCTGTGTTTGCCATTTAAAAGTAGAAGCAGTGTAATTAAATATTAATGAGATGTAAATATAATATTGTTATGGAAATGATGGTGTAAGAGCACATAAGGCTGTAAATCTTAATGCTGCTATTAAATCAGGCGGAACGTATAAACCCCGTCAGAATTTAAACCTAGCCTAATCCCATTTGTTTGGAAACACTCGTTTTTGAAAAAGTGGAATGGTTCAAACGTGGTTTAAGTCCAGCGAACAAGGCCTCTCAGCTTCCCCCTGAGCGTGGGTGTTCAGAAAGCACGTCTGAGAGCTCTACCACTTTCCCTCACTTCAGCTACAACTCCCCTGGTCAAATGAGATGAAAAGAGTCCCCCCACCACCACCACCGCCACCACAGAGACGGTGCCACTGCGAGGACATACAACACACCGAGGACAGTGATCATCTGAGCGTTGTCTGCCTCGGCACTGAAACACAAGGCCAGGCTTTTCAGAGGGAACCATTCAATGGCTCCCTGTCTGGGAAGCCCTTGTCTTGCACGTCTCGCTCGCCAGATAAAGCAGCCCATTCTTTAGATAGGTGACCTGATTCTTTATGTAACCTTTCTCAACTTTTGGCTTGTTTCAGGTTTTCTCATGCAGGAAGTGGAGTGTTTTTTCGGGGAGGGGAGCGTCTGTATTAGGCCAGCCTCTGTCTTGTCACAGACCGGCGTCCCCTGCAGGGGCTGCCGCACCAGTCGCAGCCCACAGCCAAATTACAGTACCCTCTCCACGTGTTTAGTTTTCGAGCACATCCTGGCATATAATTCGCTCTCTGCTGGATAAACACAACCATCGACACAGCTCAGACAAACGGTGCCAACGCTGATTTTTCACAAAGTTCTATAGCATAGTAACATCTCTCACACAGATGTTTCAGATGTGCATGACTACATCCCTCTGTTGCATGAAAGCTGACTTCTAAATCCCTCGTTCCGTGGAACAACCTCAGTGAACCCCGTGTCCTCACCAGGGGTTAATCGAGTGTGCCGTCAGAGAATATCATGACCTCTCTGGCGGCAAAACATACAGCACATGCCCGCGTCTGGATGCAGTGAACCGGGATTACTGCATAAGATGCTGGTGAACTAGTTTTTTTTTTTTTTGTTTGTTTTTTTTTGTTTTACTTTTTTTTTTTTTTTTCCCTGTCAGAAAGCAGCAGCCATCACTGGAAATGAAAGAGAGGTAGTTATAAGGAGGACGTCACAGCCTGTCTGGGATCAGTGTGTGCTGTTGAGCAGTCATTTGAGGGTTTTAATTCTGGAACAGGTTCATCTTTTATTTACCATCCAGCCAGCCGTGGTGAACGCGCACGTGGATGCAGTAAAATGAAAAGTCTGTGAAAGTGCTTTTCAGTGTGTGCAAGCACAGCGTGCCAAAAAAAACATATGCTGCAAGTATATGAAATGATTTCCTTTGTAACCACCAAACTGCAGCTCGCAGTGTTTGAGGTACGCTGGAGTTGAACAGAAAGCAGGTTCAGGGGAAATTAATGCAGCTGATGTTGTTGTTGGGGTGATAAGCTTGTGGTAGAGGGTAAAGCTTAAGTGATATAGAAAGATGATGATTGGATGAGACTAGTTTTCAGCAGCACATCACACATCAGTGCCTCTCCAGTCTCAGAAAAGGAGACGGGAGTGAAATACAGAGGCTCTGCGCGCGTGTGTCAGAAGTTCATTCAGAGGGCAGAGGCTGCGGAGCTACGGCTCTACTTTGATATATTTTTTTTTCCTCGTTTGTTTTTCATGTTTCGCTCTTACCACTGGTAAAATGACTGTCAAAAGCAGCTCTGCTGCAAATGCAACGCAGACTGCGGTGCCCCTGTCATCTTGTTCTACAAACTTTGTTAAGATATTTGCGAGAGAACCGAGGCACGTTTTATAAAAATGCGGCGACGAAAGAGGGGGAAATGTTGAAGACTGAAGTGACAATCCATATCCATCCGTATAATTGGAGTGTTATAGAAAGGGAAAGCCTGTGAAAGTGTTTTGCTAATGGATTTGTGCACTCAGTGATGTGTGTATTGTGTTTGTATGCATGCATGCATTACCATGCTGCTGGCTGAACAAATGCAGGATGAGACGGATTGAGCCGGGAGCTTGTATCTAGCTTTGGATGTATTTGTAGTAACCTTAGGAGAATATTTCAAGTCCTCAACAGTACTGTTGTCAGCTGGCTGCTGCAACACACACACCAGACATGCAAGTTGCCTAATTTCCATCTCCACATTACATTACGCCTGGAAGGTGTGCTGCGTACAATGTAAAACAAATGGCTCACATTCAAGTGGACTCAAATGTTCACTCTGGCAAATTAATTTAACCTTCATATGTTTGCTTTATAGTAACAGACTGACAGGCAGCAGGGCAGGACGACCTGTGCATGTGACAAATGTTGAAATATAGCGCATCAACTCTCCTTCAAAAAATAAATAAATAAAAATCTACTTTATTTAAAATGATCATTCTTAATCGCACACACAAAGACAGTGGAATATTTCTGTCAGGCAGAAATCTGTGTGCATATTTTGCATATTTGTGGTTGCTGAGACAATGTGAAAGAGTATGTGGGGGTTAGTTTCAGTCAGCAGTATCAATTTGTAGTGGAGTGCATCTCACTCAATGGGTGCAAAATCACCAGGGACAATATTTATTTAATAATGGTATTAACTCTTTCCTGAGGGGAGGAAACAAAGATCTTGGGACTGGGAAAAAAAAAACAAAAAAAAAACAGCATGTCACATTAACACACTGACTTTTGCTTTATTTCGCCAGCAAGCAGCATTTTTACGATGCTTTCTCAATATCATGAAGCTTTACTAATTATATTTCAGAGGATGTCATGCTATTAATAATGAGAAAGGCCGATCCTAAGGCAGCCGTGGAAAAAAACAACAAATATCAGCGAGATTAGGCTGTCATTTCAGGCTGCATGAATTCAAGGAGTGTGTCTGTGTGTTAGGGGAGCTCTAAATTACATTATATTAATATATTCACTCATTACTGGAATGCCTTTTCCTATTCAAATTCACTCAATATATTTAACGGTAAATATTTTTTCAGCACTCATGGAATCAGCGTAACAGAATTTTAAGAGATGAATAATAACCGATAATTTGTGCGTGACCTCTGATGTCATTTTTAAATAATTTGCCCAGCGAGCGAGGTTCTCGTTACTTCGTTCTGTACGGTAATTTAAGGTGACCTTCCTCTTTGATTATGATCATAATAATAATAAAAAAAAAAAATCTTTTAAAGAAAAGCTCTTGACTACTTTACTTTAGTGCTAATTGCTGATAAATACACTTATCACACTGAATTTCCACCTACACATATTACCCTGTGTGGAGCTGTTAGCGTCCTCCGCATCGTGCTCACTGTGATATGTGGTGTAAAAATGTTTCATGCTTTTCAAAGCATAGAATATATACCTGCTTTTCATCTGACAGGTCTTTATCTTTCATTTGCACTATATTCAGGTTTAATACATAAATTTGATTATCTCACATTTATATTCCTCCATTTTACCTCCTCTTACTGTTTCTTACTCCCTTTTTTTTTTTTTTTCCCATAATTTATCGTAAAGATAAAAGAATCACGCTTATCTCTTCTTTTGTACTCGTTCCTCACAGGTTCCCTGGGAGCTGTTAAACTTGTCCATGTGGCAAGAGTCATAAAGTGGCAGAAGGCATGAAGCAACACTGTGATATCATAGTGGCTGGTCCATGACACTAAATTCCATTCAACCCTCTCCACTATCCACCCGCCCTCTGTTCTCATCACACCGGACAACCAATCGCTCACTCTCCCATTTACACAAAGCTGCACCATGGCCAGCAAGAGGAAATCCACTGTACCCTGCATGATACCATCCAAATCCAAACATGTGCGTGAGGAAATCATACTGGGCTCGCTACCAGAACTCCTACCAACAATCCCAGAAGATAGCATACTCAGCATCTCTGGAGAAGAGTCTGGGCATTTCTCTCACAGCTCCTCCAAATCTGACAGTGGCAGTGAGATGCAGAAAGGAGGCACATACAGCTGCCTGACTTGCCGTTTTGAATCCAGAGATCTCAACTACTTTTTGGATCACATGCACAACTGCCACTTAGACTTCAGGGCCCAGCCCACCTTCTACTGCCTGAACTGTGGGGTGTCAGTCGTCCGCTTTGAGGCTCTTGCTCTGCACAACGCCAACGCCCACCCTAAAATAATGGAGGGTTTGGTTACTGCCTCTCTAGCTGTCAACAAGAGGGATGGAGTAACAACTGTTGAGCAAAGCCTTTTCACGGACAGCGGAGAAGACTACAGAGAATCTGGGATCTCTCTCACCAAAACACCTATTGCAAAGATGATGAAAGCCAAGGGGGAGCACAAAAAGATTGTGGTTTCTCACACTGTGGAGGTACGGAAGATTGACACTGGAAAGGATGTAGACCCCAGCATGCTGAAAAATGTGCCTGAACTCCAAAACGGGGCTCTCAGTGTTTCTGGTGCCCCAGCTATGCCGAGGACCACTGTCACTCACGTGATTACGACGACAGTGTCCAACCAAGTCTTTCACCAGCACACTCCCTCCCTTTACTCTCCCCCCTCCTCTGATTCCAATAAAGACCTTCCAAAGGTGATGATCCCCCTCAGCAGCATCCCCACCTATGATGCCGCCATGGACACCAGCAGCTTTCTCAAGACATCCTTTGGCAAGTTTCCCTACCCGACCAAAGCAGAGCTCTGCTACCTAACAGTGGTTTCAGAGTTCCCCGAAGAGCAGATCAAACTGTGGTTTACTGCCCAACGACTCAAGCAGGGCATAAGCTGGTCTCCCGAAGAGATTGAAGAGGCCAGAAGGAAGATGTTCAACACCGTGTTCCAAGGTGGAGCACCCCAAAAGCAACCCACTACACCACGACACGTCAATCACTTCGTAACCCACCACACTGTAACTGCCCATCCAGGCTCAAAAGGACCAAACTTTCAGATGGCCAAAGTTCCATATGGCAGTGGAAAACCCAGGCCTGTTGGAGTCATAGCCACACAGGCCAGCGCGTCAACCAACCCCCACATCACCCGGGTCTCGTATTCTACTCCAGTTGTTCCCCCAAAGTTTCCCTCTGTAGTCAGAACAACACAGGTACTGACCAAGAATACTGAACCCACTGTGGAGCCGGACAAGAGCAATGGCCTGGACATGGCTGGAAGCAGCGGTTGTGTCAGTAGCACCAGCAACATTCGAAGCAGCAGTAGCAGCAGCAGTTGCAGTAGTAGCAGCAGCATCAGCAGCTATTCCAGCAGTAGTAATGGTGTTGACAGCCTCGCCAGGAAATCGGTGCACAACAGCAGCCAAGCCAACAGCATCAACAGCATTGCCACTTGCTCTGCCAACATTAGCAATAATGATGAGCACTGTGTTGCTGACACCAACGGCAAACCAAATGTCAAAAGGAACAGTTTACCAATTGGATCGGAAGGTTCAAAGAGTAACAAGAGTCAAGAGATCACTGATAACACCAGCAAATCTAACATCACTTGTAACAATCATGACAGCGGCATCATCAGTGCACAAGAGCCCACCCACGCCTCGAAGCCCAACGATGATCAAAACAATTCCATTCACATGACCAACAACAACAGTGTTAGCAGTGACTATCCCAGTACTACCTGTAATGACAGTGTCCCCAACCTGAATCATGCCAGCAAATCCCCAACTGAAAGCACCAGCACCACTGTCATTACAAAAAGCAGCTCATCCATTATTGAAGAAGGTAAAAGCAACAAAGACTTTCCCATGAAAGGCATGTCAATCTTACAGCAGCTCATTAAGGAGGAGGACACATTTGCTGGGGACAAAAGCTGCCCAGAGTTCAAACTTGACCCCATCAAGATCAACTTCAAGAGGCTGAAGATGTCTGAACCAGAGAATACATCTGAGACTGTGCATCAAGAGCACAAGTCCGAAACTGCGGAGGCGTCAGCTTGTCAGTCATCTTTTTCTCCCCCCTGGGGCAACAAGACCCCGCAGCAGTTGCACATCCTCCGGCAGGTTTTCTCAAACACCCGCTGGCCCAGCAGTCAGCAGTACGAGGAGCTGAGTGTTCAGACAGGCCTTCCTAAGTCAGAGGTGGTGCGCTGGTTCAGCGACAGCCGGTACAGCCACAAGAATGGGCAGCTGAAGTGGTTGGAGAATTATCAGCGGCCACCCGCAGAGTCAGAGGATACGAGGGGCCACGGAGACACAGAGGTCGAGTCAGCCAAGGACCCTCCAGCGGCCAAAAAGCAACTTGCTGAGCAAGACATGAACAAGCACCTTGAAGGAGAAGCAGGACTGAACTCAGGGCAGCGGGTTGTGTGGCAGGATTCATACTCACCGCTGCTGGGTCTGATGGGGTCCAAGGGGAGCGGCGAGCGAGGCCAGTCTGAGGAATCAGAGCAGCCGGGAGCTTTGCAGAATCTCTGGTCAGACAGAGTGGAGGACCACCAGCAGCCAGTGGCTAATCAGTCACTCATTGAACAACAGACTGATTCCAATCAGGCCAGGTATTTCTGACTCGCAAGAATCCTTTTAGAAACTACTGAAGAGACACATTTCACTCACAATGCATTGTGATATTTTACAAGCTTAGTGCTATTTATCAATCAGGGAAACAAAAACACTGTAAGGCAGGTGGAGTGATGAAAGTATGACAGCTTGTTGTTTGTAGTGACTGCTGCGTGATGTACAGTAAAAAGAAAGCAGGGGAAGTGGGTACAAGTACTCACGCTGTGTTGCTTATTCAGGCAATCAAAGGTCTGTGTTTAAGAAGCTATTTTTAGTTAAGTAGGAGTCTGGCCCGCTGAATTATAGATTGGGAGCGCATGCTAATATATGTGAATAAATCATGACAATTGTCTTTGGCGAGTTAGATTTCCAAGAGGCAAGATAACCTGTACACAGGCATCTTTTTACAACGCTCCCTCCCAAAAAAGTACCTTGCTTACAATACAGCAGTAATGCGATACAACCGCAGTGTTCCGATCACGCCCTCACAGTTTGTGTATGTTTTGTTTGCCTGTCTGTGTGCGTGTGCTGCTAACAGGGATCGCCTGAGGATGGAGATGCTGGAGGTGTGACGACGCGGGCTAGCTCTCACCAGAGGACCATGACGTTTAAAGGCTGGCTCGCTCCCCATGGTCTTAACACGCGAGAAAAAGAAAAAGAAAAAAAAAAAAAAGAGTGTTCATAATGACAGCAGATGTGATTGTAGCTGGACCGTTGGACTCTGACTGTAACTGTGAATACCCCCCACCCCTCCTCCTCCTCTTCCTCCTTCTTCTCCTCCTCCTTCTCCTCCTCTTCTTCCATCTGCCATCACTTCCTGCCATCGTCAAAAGAAAGAACTTCTCACCTTTGAGTCCTGTGATGTTTAAGCCTTTCATGCTTCTTTGTGGTTGTGTGGGGAGGGTGCACAATGAGGTCAGTACGAGGGATCAAAGACAAGAAAGAGAAAAGACGCACACTGACTGGAAAACTGACTTGAATGAGCGAAGATAGGGTAGGATAGGGCCGAGAGAAATTGTTCTGGGGTCAGAGGGAGAAATATATATATATATATATATATATATATATATATATATATATATATATATATATATATATATATATATATATATATAATGTATGTATGTGTGATTGAAACTGCACTATAAAAGAGGGTTTGTACTGACTGGACAAACAAATGATGTGTCAAGGAAATGTTATTGTTGGCTTTGTGATATTTTTTACTTTTTTAGCAACCAGTACTTCAGCACTGCCTTGAATTTTACTTTTTCCTTTATTTGGTTTTTCAATTCTATTTACTCTTCTATAGTCACTGTAAGTCCAGATGCAATCAAACATGTTTTATTTAGATCTGTATAAATGTTGGTGATCACTTTGCAGTTCAGCTACACGCAAGAGACTATATATAATGCACTAATGAAGACAGCAATGCTAAAATACACACTGCTCCACAGTAAAGGTATTGACCGCTCTGTCAAGATCAATACACTACACTGCCCTGCAAACTGAACAGAGAGAAGCCTGTCACGCTAACGTTGCCTTACTCAGCTCTGTCCATGTGTTTATATGACCTGTCTGTCCATCACCTTGCTTTCCAGCTACTGTGCTGTCCAGAAGAGAGAGAGAGAAAAAAAAAAAGAAAAAAACATGCCAGTGCATTGATGGTCACTGTTGGTCTATATCTGTGAAACAATCTTGTGCTGCTTTCTGTACACTTGGAGATGTTTAACTTTAAGCTGTAATTGTATCAAATATTGTTACTGGCAAAATGTTGTTTAAAGCAAAATTATCAATTTGATCCCTAGACACTGACAGAGTGAGATATTGTGCTAGCTAGAGAGCCAAATGAGGAGATCTTTGCTCTCCTCTGAATTTTCTTGTTTATATAAACATACAGTCACTACATGAATCCTACTAAGCTGCATCTTTGTCAAGCTGCTAATAGCTAAGAACGGTGCTATACCATCCAAAGTGAAATTGGAGGTTGATCTCCTACCAGCAGTGTATGCACTTGTGTCGAATGTTACAAATTTATTTTGGTTTGAGATAAATGGAATCTGGACTTACGGTGTTATGATGACTTAAACTTTTATGAAATAGTCTGATCATAAAGCACTGTTGTATCATCCTTTCTACACTTCTGAATCTTTACAGAATAAACTGAATACTCACCAAGCAGCACAGCCTCGGTTTTTTTTGTTCAGCACCTTGTGCTAGGGGTGAATATGAATTATGTGGTGCTAGTCAAATTATACAGTGTGATGAATGCTCAAGTAGCCTGCAATGTGCTGGGATAGGAGAAATGCATACAGCCTCACCTGCTGGTGAGCAGCTGACAATGCAGTTTGTGCTAGGGGGGGGGGGGGGGTGTACACATTGTAGTTTAAGCATATTTTTAAATGCACACGGCCCCGTGCATTGTACTCTAGGCAAAGTAAGGGGCCTTCTAGACTTTAGAAACATGGATAGAATGAACCATGAACCTAATAATTCCAGCCCCACCAATTTGTTTTTCCATCTAAAGACAGTTTTCCTATGGTGCCACTTAATTTCAAAATATCACAGAACCGTTCGTTTTGAATTTTGTATGTGTATTTAGAGTCCAAGCTTGTTCTGCTATTACAACAGATCAAACGTGCTTAAGAGTGCTGTAAACGTGGAAAGAGCTCCACAGTGGTTGCAGCTCCAAAACCAACAGGCTGCTGTGAAGCTAGGGGGCCCACCTCTGTTCAGGGAGGTGGGGGGGGATAAATAATAATAATTCAGTAACACTGAAACAAGCATTCCCATTTCAGGGGGGTTGTTAAAGAAACAGACAAGTGTGCCATAGATTACCCGGTAAGGTTTTATTCATTTTTCCAATCTACAATGAGCTGAAAACTCAAAAACATGATCAAAGGCTATGACAAAAAAGGTAAAACAGGAATAAAATGTTGACTTTACAGCTACTTACATCAACTTTACTATAAGAGTGGAACAGAGTTGAGTAAAATGAACTGATAATTCACATTAAATGTTACATTACTCAATCCTCGATCATTACACAATTAAAAACCTGCCTACAATTGTAACAGTTTGGTGATTTTTTTGGCAAAGTTGATATCCCTCACACACTTTCCATTTTCTGACTTTATACATTATCATAGCATTTTCAAGTAACAGATATGGGAGCTCTTTTTTTTTTTTTTTTTTGGAACAATTGTTTAAATTAAGTTAAAATCAGATGTAGACGGGGCTATGCAGCGAGAGTCGGAGGATGCTAGCAACAAAAGGATAAAAATGATTGGTTCACATTTACAATGAAAAAAAAAAAAAAGTCCCTGATAGAAGCTGTAAAACAAAATATTCACATTCTGCTTGTTTAAGTAAATATTGACATGGTTGCAGTATTTTCCCCCCTTTGCCTGCCCAGACATCCTCTTCCAAGCTCAACAATTCAACATAGTCCAGTTTAAAATTATTTGCCAAACAGCTTCCATGATCGAGCCCATCATACACACAAGCAAGCACGCACGCATGCACGCACGCGCACACACACACACACACACACACACACACACAATTTCCATTTCCTCAAAAGGCGCGTGGGTGTAGTTAAGGAATTCATTCGATTTTACTTTTGTCTATCAAAATATAGAATTCATTAATAATACATGGGATGACTAAAATACAAAGTGAGTGAACAAAGACATTAAAATGATACAAAGCATTTTGTTTTTTCTTGATACAGTAGCTAGAGGACCACAGAGTTCAGGCATTGTCAGGTTTGTGTCCCCCAAAAGAGGACAATCACAGAAGGTAACAGGGTCTTTAAATTACAGGTACTAAACCTTGATTCTTAGTTGTGGGTAAAGTTCAGTCTTGTTGCCTGATCTCAGATCAGATGTTTAGACTATCCACAACTTCCTCCTAACCCTTCATAATGGCCTCATCATTTCACCTTGTCACTGCTTTTTGCTCAAAGTTTCTGAAATTCCTTGTCATGGAGCAAAATTCAGTTAAGCTATAAAACAAGTATCCAATTTAAAAAAAAAAAAAAAAAAAGGTATAATTAAAACCTCAAACTGGGATTTAAAATTCATAGTCATCATCTGCCATGTCAATGGCCCAGGCAAACTTCTCACGCTGAGTCTTGTTATAGATCTTCTCCACAGGAATACCCCACTTCTTACACCTACAACACAATGTCAAACAAGATGGACAGTTTTAGTGCAGCACAGTGCTCATCACACATACATGGAACTAGGAAAAAAGCACAGCAATACACCTGTTACACTAGAGTTACTGCTTCATCTGCCTTTACGTACATGTCAAAGTGATCTTTGACCACCAAAGTCTAATCTGTTCATCCTTTAGTAGCCCTCCTTTATGACCATCTGTGGTCGTAATGGTAGAACGTTATTTAATAATTACATCTTACCAAGCCACAGAAATACGAGGATCCAGATAGTTGAGTTTGGAAGTACCGAGCGCAATCTGCTTGTTCTCTTCTCTATCAGTTGCCTGCACTTCCAGCTTCATCAGTTGTTCTTCTACCCTCTGTACCGCTTTCTTCTTGCTCTCCACAGCCCTACAGACAAAGCAGGGAATGTAATATAAGCATGAAGCAAACAGTCACAACAGGAGGGAGGGGAAGAAAGAAAAAAGAAAACAAACAAAAAAAAAACCCACAAACACACACACCCCACCACCACCAACCTCTTTTATTAAACTTCTGACTACCTACTTTTTGGATTTTTCATCTTTCCGTACTTTGGCATCAGCCTTGGCGCTCTTCAGTTCTCTCTTGGCATCAGCGAGCTGGTCCCTTTTAGCGTCGATCTTAAAATAAATAAATAAAATAAAATAAATGACAGTAACTGTTTCAGATACTGAATATGCGATAATGGTCAAGTTATCTGGGAGTTGGAAATTCCTGGAGTTTGAGTGGACCCTTTTGTATTTGTCATTTCTAGACACTCAGATTATTTAAACTCCAGACTACAGTAATTTGGACAGACAAGCACAATTCACATGGTGGGGCTCAGTCAGCTGGCTTGGGGCTGTAAACACTAACAAAGTACCCTGAATACAAAACAGAAAATTTAAATCACTATAGTAGAGTGATAAAAACTGTACTATAACCTGTAGTAGTTATAGCACTACAATATTGTAATACTGTTTAAATTTGTCAAACAAGGAGGGGTGACCTCCAAACTGCCTGAGTCAAATCCAGAGTGCACCGCCTTACATCTGCAGCAGGGGTAAATTGTCATGCAAAAACCATCAACTGATGTAGGTTGTTTTTTGTGTGTGTTTTTTTTTCATTTATTCAGATGATGGACAGTGATTTTCTTGCCCAAAGGAGAGGGAGGGAACAAAGTTCTGCACATGCTGGTCGGGCGGTCTTTAATTACCGTTTACAAAATGCTTCACCTTGTCTGCAAAGCCATTTATTAAGTCATCAATCTAAATGTGCCCACACGCTTGCCTTTTTTGTTTTGAAGATAAACTACATAATTGCTTTAGTATGTGTGCACTAGGCCCTCACAAGTGAGTTCCCTCTTTTTGTTCTGTTAACATATTTCCTCACCCTTGGCATTTGAGCCACTTCAGAGTTGTGATTTTTATATAAAGTGGTTGTTCCTCTTACAGTTAGCACTATTGTTGCTTTACCTTAGAATGAGAAGGCTAAATGCAAGTCTGAACATTAAACAAACCAATCTCCATGTCAGGTTTAGCAAGGGGGGGGGGAGATACATAACTGGACTGTTTTTAGTCCACTAGAGTTCGCAAAAGTAACTCTTTACCTTTGACTGCAAGTTCTGCATAGATTTCTCAAACGTCTTCGGTGGAGCCCTCTGATGGTTACATAGAATGGCCACTGCCCTGTTGGCCCTGTTGTACGACAGGATTTTGGCTGGAATGTTATCCTCCGCTAAAAAAAAAAAAAAAAAAAAAAAAAAAAGTCATCAGTTCTCCGTATGTCAAATAACACCAGACAGCAAACAACACAAAACCTACATGAAGCTTATTAGTAATACCAAACGTTTGAGAGGCAACAGTTTGCCGTGTCTCCTGGTTAATTTTACATACAAATGAGGATTCTCGTTTTAAATCCTTTGACCAAACAGAACAATTTGGGTGGAAACACACCAGTTGTGAGCTCCTTCAGCTGCTGCTGCAGGGTGATAGAGGCGTTGTATGTACGGAAAACTTTGGCTGTCAGACCATCCATCAGCTCCTGAAGGTGCTTGTTCAGAATTGAAGTCTGAAGGAACATGTGTAATTAAGAAACTGAGTTTTAAAAGGGTAGATGGGGTGCTCTGAGAGTCATTTCAAATCTAATAGTGATTTCTCTCACCAGCACTAAGCTACATGGATTTAATTTCTTGAACTGGTTATATTTGACTTACATTCAAGCGATCAAACAGGTCATCATCAGGCTCTTTGTTCTCCATAAACAACTGAAGATTCTTAAATACCTAAAAGAAGGTCGATCACACATAAATACAGAAGCAGAGTTTACACACAAACACTGCATTTCAGTAAGATAATGGTGCTTACCCTTTTCTCCACAGGGACTTTGTTGTAGTAGCGGATCGAGTCTTTACCAAGGAAATCAAACTCTACCACATACTCCTGACCCTCATTCTCTGGATAGAGTTTGATATGTTCAACTCTCAGCGAGCAGCAGCCCACAGTGTCTGCAGTCTCTCCTTCTTCCTTCTCATTACCTGCTCTCAGAGCCAGCTAGTGTATGCCAGACAAAGATATTACCTTAAATGAGAAAGGTGTTCAAGAACCCACTAAACACAGCATGCAATGTGCAGTTAAACTCATTACAAAACTCAAAACCCTCCCACACAGTCAATAGCAATAATGGGACCTGACCTTATCAATGAAATAGAGAGCCACAGCCCTCTGTCTGATCCTCATCTCCTTGGACTTCCAGTCGTCGCGGTACTGGGTTCTGATACGGTCCACACATTTCTTCAGTCGACGAGCAGTTTCATACTTCTGCCAATCCTTTTCTCCCTGTAGACAAAAATGAGATGAGGCAAGGGTAACAAAAGGAATTAGACGGAATGTACCATTATGTGTCAACATAAAGAAGGTGCAATTTAATTTATGTCACAGCCAATTAGGACAGCTTGAACAGGAGTAAACTTTTACTTATTTTAAATTGAAATGACAAAACCTGCCCTTGAAAGTCTCTCTCTCTCTCTCCCTCTCTCACTCACACACACACACACACACACAAACACACCAACCAACCATCATTTAACCAGACTTTTTTTTTTTTTTAAGTCACAGTGCACAAGTCAGCCCAGCCACCTACCTTGATTCGAGAGCTGGGGTTCAGCATTATGTACTTGATTGAGCCTTGTATGTTTTCTGTCCAGGACACCAGCCAAGTCACCTTATTGTCATGACGAACTTCTTTCCATTTGGTGCCACGAGGCGGCTCAGGAACCTTGGAATCCCTGTGTAGAGCACAATGAATATTACACTGCATCTTAAATAAAAATAAATAAATAAAAATCAAATGGAAAACAAAGTTCAAAATACAGACTACTGTACGCACTTGCTGCAGTTGATGATAATGTCTTCGGGCCTGATGCGACGTTTGAGCATGCCCATTTTTGGATGGTCTCCACGACCACGGAACAGGCCTGGGGGCTCAATGCGGAAGTTAGCAATACGTTCCTTGTGGTTATCCATGATACAGAAGCCATACTCCTGCAAGATGCGCTCATTCTCTTCCTTTATTTTCTACAAAGGGTGGGGGAGGAATAAATAAGTCGTTCCATGATGTAGGGGTCCTTTAGGTAGTCACTAGGAATCTAGTCATGAAAGTTAAGGTGGATACTCTTCACAGGTACCATTTAATGTGTCAGTTTTAATTAAAGCATAGTGGCTTGCTATTACGTAACTGCCCAAGGGATTTCCCCCTGAGTAACTCTTCAAGTTTCACAGAACATGTGGGATCAGTGGGGAAATGCAGAATTAAAGCCAAGTACATCTGAAACACTTCTGTTATGAAGTACACAACAGCCATGTACTTAAAAGGCATCATAACACAGGAGACAAAACTCTAGAGTCCTTTACAGGAGTCAATGAATATTGGGGTTTATGGTTAATATGCTGTATGGCCCACTGAACACAGATAGCAGCTTACCTGTTTATCCTCCTTAGACATAGCTTTCCTGGCTTCAGATTGTGCCTTGAAGTATTCACTCATCTCAGTGAAGTCACACTTCTTCAGATCTGTGAGCTTAGCCCTTTCTTCTGAAGTCATTTCCTATGGCAACAAAATCTTAGTTACTCATAAGGCACTATAGATTTAAAAAAGAGGTCAATCCATTAACAAGTGCTCATTTTTCTCCTACCTTCCTCCAATCTTTAAAGAAATTTTTACGGAAGATATCCTTTGTGGTGTATTCATGCTCCAGCATTTTGGCAAAGAAAGTCGCCACTTCTTCTGCTCCTGGGCTAAGCTTCATGTGTTTACCTGAAATATGTGCAAGCCACAGACATTTGTATTATCACTGAGCCCTTGACAGACAGACAGAGACGTACATGATAAGCACACCTGTGCAAAGTCTCACCATCATAATAAAATTTGACATTGCTAGGAAGAGGCTCATATGGTGGCGCAAACACCGGCCCTTTGTGTTCAAGGAACTTCCATTTGACACCGTCTGTGTATCTCTCCTCTTCCCACCTGGAATCAAGCAAATGAATCATTTCCATAATGACAATGAATTAAAAAAAGTTTTTAAAAAAAAGCAACAATACATCCATATGTCCTGTTGCCACACTGATAAGCATTGTAGGGATGATACAGCTGGCTAACCCAATTAACTCACCATTTCCACTTCTCCTCGGGCTCTTTCTTTGCTTTCTTTTTTCCATCAGTTACTTCTTTTTTGTGTTTTGTTTTTTTGGACTTAAAGTCCTAGGAAGAGGAAGCAAAAGTATTCTACTTCTTTCTCACAAAAATCAAGATTAACTTTCACAAACACATACAAAGATAAGACAGCAAAAACTGAAGAGCAATTCTGCACTCTCCTAAAAGCCTTTGCTTACCTCATCTTGTTTCCTTTTCTTCACCTTCTTGTCATTTTCAGTTTTAATTTTTTTAGGCTTGAATTCAGAGCTGAAACAAAACGCTCTTTGTTAACAGAACTCACATATACAACTTTAGCTGCATGGATGACTACAGGGATGCTGTATCCCAGTGAAACAGACTACTGTCTATGACTATAATGTCTATGTCTATAACATAGAGCGCTTACTCATTATCATCATCTCGTTCTCTTTTTAGAGTCTTCTCATGTTTAGGAGAGTGGTAAAAATCATGCTCAGGCTCAGACTTCACATATGGAGGGCTGCCAAAGGAAACACAAAAACAAATCACACAGCTTCATATGGGAATGCATCTGCTGCATCCTGACGGCACTCAGAAAAGCACAGTCCTGACTTACCTAGCAAAGCCATTCTCCTTTTCCTTTTTGATTCTCTCATCAAGGGACTTCACCTGAAATGTTTACACAATGGCTTTAAGACGCAAGAGGCTGAAGTGTTACAGCAAGTGACAACCATGACACAAAAGTCAAATCATTGGCATTTAATTGATAAAAATCTGTGTGCAGGGTTCAAAACTAATCTGAATGCACCACATGTAGGTAGATTTTTCATTCAACCACACTTGCAAAGCAGTTTAACAGTTGTTGCTAAGGTCAACTGTCATCTTTGCCATTATCTGAAGAGGTGTGTGTTCATCAAGCATATGAAAAGGTTTACAAAAGCTTCCAATTTACCTTGGTTTGATTCTCAAGCAGATATACTATCAAATACATTCAGTACAAATTTGCCATGCTGCCAGAGACCGGCCACATACACAGTACACCTTAAAGATTACTTTTAATTTAAAGATCGCAAATAGCTTTAGCAAATACTGACAAAAAGTTCAGGTTATCCTCAATAACTTATCGCCATCACTAGAAAGTAGTGAGCTTTACTGACTCATCAACTCGTATCAGATTTTCAGCCCCTCCAAATTAAACAGATGTGGACATATGCTGACAACTGAGAAACAGCCTACACTCACTACAGATAATGGCAGCCAGAGTTGTTTGTCCCACAGCAGCCACCGTAGCTGGGATTGTGCACTTGAATTGGGAGGGCTAAGAAAAGAATTCGGTTGACTGCAATCTATTGGCATCTAGTGGAGATTTTACATACTGTTCCTTCAAAATTATTTAGCTTCAAACTTTGCTCGAACCTTTAAGATTAGCTCAACATTATCCCAATTAAATTTACTAAAACGAGTATGTGTGAAATAAAAAGCTGCTTATTTTGACAAGTAGACCCCCCCCCCCCCCCAATTCACTAGTCCCTTTGGACTGTGAGAAAGGAAAAAAAAAAAAAAAATAAAAAAATAAAAAATAAATTTTGTACATTTAACCAAAATTTCATCAAGCATAATCCTGTAACTATCACAGTGCTGTGCAAACTGAAGTGTTGAAAAAATAAATAAAGCTTTTAATCCACAAATAATATTCATGTCTTCATTTAGCCAACATGTCAGCCTGATCTAGAATAATTCTATCAATCTGTAAATGTTGCAATCATGCAAATCCTTGGAAAATTACCTTCTCTTCTTTCCTCTTCTCCTTGTGCTTTTCCTTGTATTTGTCTGTGCTGCCATCTTTGTGCTTCATCTTTTCCTTCTCTTTGTCTCGGTGCTTTTTATCAGAGGAATCCTTGTGATCGCTATAACGTTAGAAACGTAAGAGAAGTATTATTTTACAGCCTACAGCTTCCCCTATTCTGTCCTTAAAAGACAGTAATCACACATGTCTAGAAAAGTATAAACTCACACAATACCTGTTGCCATATTTAGATTTCTCCCGTTCCTTATCCTTCTTGTGGTCCTTATGTTTGTGTTCTCTCTCTTTATACTTGTCTTTATGCTTGTGAGAGTCTTTGAAAAGAAAGTTTTATCATCTTCAAAATGAACATGGTAGTGAAACAATGATACACTGAATTAAAACCAACTGTCTGCCCACAGTGAGGGCAAATATCTAACAGTGTACAAGTGTGTTTCAATACAGAAGTCCTCTGAACTAGAAGCTAAAGCCAAGACAGACAACTATTACCAGACAACCTTGAAAGTGCACGTCCTTAGGTTCTCAGTAAAAACATGATTTACACTGTGCAAAAAGGTCTGTACATGTCCCACAATCTGAACGTCACACAGAGTAGCACAGCACCTCCTAGTGCCACTATAAGCTGCATGTTTTGGACAATATGAAGCAACTGGCATGTTAAAACATGCAAAGGAACTAAATAGCCTTTTGAGCTTCTTTAATGTGCAAGCCAAGACTGGAATATAATCTTAAAGAAAAGTAGTAGTTATCACCAAGACCTAAATGCTGGCACCAACAAAATCTGGTTATTTTAGAGAGAGACTCAGGAGTTCTAAGACTGAGGCAAAAGTAGATCTGAGAGCTTCCAGCCTATCTAACAAAAGGTCCTAAAAAGTAGTTGTCTATGATCACCCTCTTAAAATAATGGCCCAAGTCACTTAACAAAAGTTTTATTTTTGCCTCAATTCAATTGTTCAGTAATTCAGATGTCTTTTTTCCACTAATGATAGTTTTGATGTGTTCTGCTCTGTGATTTATGCCAGATTACTTTGTGAAATTACAAGTATGGCTGCCAATGAATCCCAAAATTAAGATTATTTAGTCAAATCTGAAAGGGAAGAATCATAAGTTAGCTAAGGGTACCACAGACAAATTTTATCCCAGTGCTGATTAGTCGGAAGTGGACTTGTGGCATGACATGACAGCCTAAGTGACACTTGGAAATAAGATTCCAGCTATGATTAATAATCTTATGCCCATTTATTAGAAACTTCTATAAAAACAATGCACCCTTAGACACATTTGGGAGGGGGAAAAAATAAAATAAAAAAAATACTTATCTGGCAAAAGAAAATCAAAATGTGTTTTCTGGACATTATGATTAATATGGTGATTTCACACAGTTGATTCCAGCATTAAAAAAAAAAAAAAAAGTCTCAAACTCACTTTAAATTTTAACAGTGTTCAGACCATGTAATATCTAATACTCTGACTTGCACTGTGATGGGGATTGAAGAGGTTCTGACTTTGTGTTCAATGCTGAAATATGAATCTACTCAAAATGAACTACTCTGTCCCATAAAGTGGGAAAGTAAAGTCTCAGTAGTGAGCAAAAAATATAAGCTATAGGCTTTTAATATCGCGTATTTAAAAAGAAAACCTACAGTCTCTTTGGCCTCCACTTGGTAATCTTAATGAAGCACTATGACTTTCCATTTTCCTCCACACAGCCATCTGCACTTCACAGCCTGAGTTCAGCTTGCAACAGTCAGGCCGCTACACCGAAAAAGAAAATGGCGCAGAGACTAAGTCCTCAACCCCCAAACCCTCACTTTCAGGGGGGAAATGTGCTGCTAAAAGCTCGCCAACAAGGGACACTAAAACGATAAACTAATAAAACACGTCCAGCTGCGTGCCAATATTGATTCAAATCGAGAAAATAATATACGGAAAAGCTTTTACAAGACCTCCCTTTTGAACAATAGGCGCTTGTGAGTGAGACAGAGGACTTAGTCTCTGGACGCCATTTCTGTCCTCTACTGAGAACTAACGTAATGTTAGATCAGTTTAGACAAGTCAGAGTGAGACAAACTATCCTTTACCTTTGTTAGTTTAATATAATAAACTTACCATTGACCCGGGAGCCACAGTCAATCTGGGGAAAAAAAGGATGAGTGTTAAAATTCGCAGTCGATAAGCTAACTAGCCGGCTAACTAACTTTGAACTCACTGGATAGCAGAGCGACAGTTACTTAGCTAGCTAGCTAGCTCGGTTAGCTTCCTATGCCCAGTGGTAAATGGCTTAGCGGCTAATTCCGAAGCCGCTGCGGCTAACGCTGGTTACAGCTAACGTCAACATAAATGCTGTCTGAGTTTGTGCCCATCATTATAACGCCGGATGTTAACTGTAAAGAACATTTGCTACATATTCAAAGTAAAAATGTCATGAAAACTGTCAAGACGCAGCAAACAACAAAAATGAGTTTGCTTACAAACACAGCCGGCTAACGCGCGCTAGCAGTCACTACCGGCCGAGTTACCCGTCAAACCAGGCAGAGTAGACGGAGATGGTACCCGGTAACCACTGGGTGATGACATTATAAAATACTTTTAACATTACCTGGTCCTCGTTGTGGGAATGGTCCCCACTCATTTCCGAAACGCTGCAGAACTGTAAAAATCAAAAATTAAAAAAAAGAGAAGCGTGTAGGGTTCCACACACCGGCGAGAAGATGCAGGCAGAATGAAGAAAAGATACGCTTGTGTAAGCGATATCTAAGTCCCGATTGTACGCCAATGCGCATGCGCTTAAATTTAAATGGTACAGATCATCGTAGCTCCTCCTTCTCACAAAAACGTGTTGCTGTTCAGGCCCACAGAAGTGGCGAGGTTCACATGCACCACGAACACATTCAGTCTCTATTAACTTGACCTCCTTCCATGTGAATGAGAACGACATGAAGGATTTACTTTAAGTACATGTTATCTGTAATAATAACACACTTTAAGTTACCCCTTAGTCTATCTGAGTACTGAACAAATTACAGATACAATGTACAGAGCCTGTGAAATTTGTTTTTATTAGTGAGTGAAAATAAGTCTAATTTATAGCTTGGTGTGTTCACTGATTTTAGTGATTTCAAGTGTGAACAGGAGCCTGTCCTGCACAACCTTGAGAGCCAGCAGGACTATTGCATAATAACTTAAAGGCAAAGGAGCTGATATTTTGTGGTGAACAGAAAGACAAAGTGATAATTCTGAATAATAACCATCTATGCTAGGTGTTCTGTAGTTTGATATTCAAAAAAAAGAAAGTGGTGAGTCTTAAACAACAGTTTACCTAATCTGAATACACAAGTTAACATTTAAAACACCAGTATGTTCAGATTGGTTTTAGATTTGTTCTGGGCAATTACTGTCACATGGGGGCATGCATGTTAATGTTTGTGTGTCTTTTGAAAGTTTTTGGTGAGACTTGAGCAGTGAGAAAGAGTCACAGCCACTTAGTTTTTGACCACAAGAGGGTATTACAGTACCTAACCTAACAAGATTAACTTGTCCTGTCAAAACCTACTTCTAGCACATAGTTCTAGCTCCAATCAGTTCATTGAAGGTCCTACAGCTGTTTAGAGTATGATGACTGATTTCCAACTGCAAGCCTTTTCATTTATTTATGAAACCTTTGCAGAGCCAATAATGTGTAAAAAACTGCACACAGTGCAGTTGTTTACAGTAAATACAACCATACATATGTTTTCTATGCACTGCATGTTTTTTGACACAATGACAATGCAGCATTTAAGTCATGGAAAACCACAAAACAACTTTAATTTACCAAATAAGCAAGACACAAAGAATACAAAAACAGTGCAAAACCTTCCTTGAAAAATATATTATATAAACTCAAAATGTAACAAGAAGACATTCGATACTTAAACAACAACAACAAAAAAAAGGCAGATAAGGTGTTTAGAATGCCATTTCCCACTGCTCATCCCTTCACTTCATACATATAAACCATAAGATCTATTAATGTCAAATTTCTTTTTCTCTACGATAGTAAAAAAAAAAAAAAAAAAAATCCATTTCAGATCCTGTTTGTGCACGATAAACTGCACAAAAGCTGATTAAGTGGAGATGTAAGGTTGTTGAAGACGCTGTTATGGGAACAATGTGACCTTCATCCTCACACACATTTAAGGCTCCTAACTGTTTGGCTTTCAAATTAGAGTGGCTGAGCTCTGGTATAAAAACATGTAGGAGTCGCACAGCAGCCTGCGCACTAGTTCAGGAGCCTGGGACGGGTTGGCCCGAGACAACTCTTCCTCCGGCTGGCACAGGAAGTCACCTAGCTCCGGACAAGCTCGGACCTCTGGAATGTTGTAGCCACTTTGATCATTACCTATGAGGAAGAGCAGCCTCAAGATTAGACATCAGCCCAGTAGGTGATAAAGGGCAGTTAAAGACGTCAGAGCTGCTCTCTATAGTGCCTTTATCCAATACTGTCGAGGCTGCACTATCAAAAAATAAAGCAGTCATGCTTAACCCACTTCACAGATAGAAAGGAAGAAAAAAAAAAAAAAAGCCAGTGTTTGCACGAACATCAGAATTTTTTTTTTTTTTTATAAAAATATTTTCATGCTCAAGACAAGAAATAATTTAGACTGACTAAAATTCTATCTTACCACATCTGTCTGACATGCTGTCAAAGAAGAGCCAGGACTGAGGGTCAGAGCCATATTTGACAAAGGACACGTAGTGGCTGGTTTGAATGCAGAGCACAGCAAACAGCTGCATTGTGTGCCTGGGAACAGGAGTATCGGAGGCTACACCTGCTGGTACTGCTAAAGCACTGGGAGAGTGGTCTTGCCGTGAGGGATGGTTGTGCACCTTAAAGAAAAATAGACAAAGGGAGTTTTATACAAAAATTTTGGTCATTGGATTTGTACTTGAAGTCTAAAGAAGCAGCCATTAGTTTTACCTGTGTGTTACAGGTGGTGCAGTACTGTTTGATTCTTCCTGGTTGCAGTTTGCGATCTGGTAGACACTGAAGACACTCATACTCTGCCAAACGCCCACAGACGAAGCATTCCCTCAGAGCTATTAGACAAAGTAGATGATACTAAGCATTTTTAAGATCTTTAAAAAACTGTGCAGTTTGAATAAAGTGCTGATTATTACTGTTCCTTACAGTTGTATAAGAGATCTGTGATATCCAGCTCCAAGGAGGGAATTATGTGAGAAAACATCTTATATTTGTTTCCAAACCTTGGCATCTGGACTATTAGACAGGACGGCATCTGAGGGGTATAAGAAAAGTATTACTGACTGTACAGGGGGAAACTTGTTAAAGCCACTCTAGCTTCTTCACCTAGTAAAAGAAGGGCTCACCGTTTCAAATTTAAGGTCACCTGACAGGCAGGATGTGTCCAGCAGCTGTTGGACCGTGGGTATCTGTCCAATCTGCTCCTTTTCCAGAAAGATCTGGAAGGTGTAAGCACCCTGGGACGTTTCTCGTTTCGATCTACGGGGAAAACATATTCAGTAACTCAAGTGCACACAGCCAAATAGGGTAAGATATTCAATACTGGGTGGCTCAAGTTCATACCTGAGTTTGAGTAGAGGCTCTATGCAAAGCACCTTTTGAAAGAGGACTGTGATGAACTCTTCTGGATCTACAGTGAGGTAAGGTGAGAAGTCATCGTCATCGTAATGACCTTATACATAAATTCATTTCGAAATACATTACAAGATATGGGTGTGTACCTTTTTCCTCTGTCCGAAAAGTGTCACAGCCAAGTAGTTTACGAAAATTCATCACACTTTCTGCAGGCACAAAGCCTTGTCTGAAATGAAAACATTAGTTAAAAGAAAGCAATCAGAAGAATGTACTCTGTAAGAACGCATGAACCGTGCAGAGATACGTGTGAATGTTATATAACTGCACTAGGGACAAACAGAGACTACAGCGCGTTGTGCACTCTGCTGAGAAGGTGATTGGCTGTAACCTCCCATCTCTCCAGGACCTGTACACCTCCAGGACACTGGGGCGTGCAGGTCGGATCACAGCCGACCACTCTCACCCTGGGCACAGACTTTTTGACCCTCTCCCCTCAGGCAGGAGGCTACGGTCCATACGGACCAGAACCTCCCGCCATAAGAACAGTTTCTTCCCCTCTGCTGTTGGACTCATGAACAATTACCCTAAGACTGTTACTACCACCCTCCACAAACGCTGATGACCCTATGTCTATGCACCTGTCTGACTGCACTGATGTACATATTAGTGGAATATAGTCTACATTCTTCTATCTTTTAATTAGTCTCTGCACTGTATATTTTGTAATTTTGTAATATTGTGCTATAGTTATAGCTCTAATATCTCTGTATATTTGCAATTTGTATACTTGTATATTGTCTTATAGTTTTTATACTTATTTGTTTCTTTCTGTAAGCACGAAGTACCGCAGCAATTTCCTAATGCTGTGAACCTGTTCACCCATATGGCAATAAAAACCTTCTGATTCTGATTCTGATTCTGTAAGATCTCAAATATAGATTTAGCATGCCATTATGGCAGAAAACAACAGTACTTGCTTATCAGCTCGATACTATGCAAAAAGTCATTATGGCCTCACTGTGCAAATAACATGGTAATAAAAGTCATGACATCAACAGTCTTGAAGGCAGTGTTCCCACCTGCGTAAACGGTTCACTATTGCTCTCAGGGTGCAGGTTATGGGTTGCTCTGTGTCAGCAGGCTTCTGGCAGATACCATCCAGGGTCACAGATGAACTGAACAAACTGAGGAAGGAGAACCACGTTTTAGCAGCTGTGCGCTTATCTGAATACAGTTTGACACGCTTGTGTGGTTGTACATGATCTCCTCTAGATAGAATTAGTGTAGCTAAAGCGAGATGAAAGTGTATCTGAGCTGAGTTTGTTAAAGGGAAATGGTGGTGAACAGGTTCTACCTGAAGAGTGTGGCATCAAGGTAACAGGAATTAATATGTCCCTGAATCCCTTTCATTTTCCCCACTAGTAAAGACAGTGCCTCTGATTCAGGGATAGGTGGCACATCCTCATCTGGATCTTCATATGGAGGAACTGAAAGAGCAAGAAAAATACACAAAAACAGATGCTATAATTAAATGGCAGCTTAACACAGACTTCATGACTTTACTGGCAGCTTTAGGCGTGAGAAACGCCACCTGTAAGGATAATAATTAATCTGCTTGTCTAAAGTAGGAAGCTCACAGGACTGTCAAACATGATACACAGTGTGTCACAAACTGTGCATTGTTTCGAGTGTTATATAATTTCTTGTCACCAAATCCTGCCAAAGACTCAAAGGTGTGGGAATGTTCTCAGTTGAATTAATTGGAAAGGGTCCTTTGCTATTTCACTTTACACACAAGGCCTTGTGTCCTGTATTTTTATGCACTATAGCATGCAGCGTGCAGCTTCATAGCTCCATCTTGCAAGACTTAAAACAAATGTTTTATTTGTACAGTAAACACTAAATATACAAAAGAAATATTAAGAAACAAAACAGTTTGCACAGAACTGAAGAAAACTCATCCCAATAATATCAAATGTATGTAATATTAAGTTTTTATTTCTTGTGTGTGACTGGGTGAAGTGTCTAACCTGCAGGCGTTTCAGTGGCTTTGAGGGTCTCCTCTCCTGTAAAGGCACTTAGAAACCTGCTATCGGGGCTGCATTTCGTGATGGGAACAAACAAAGCTCTGCTCTTTGTGCAAGTGAAATACCGCTGACCACCGTACGTCCCATCAGAGCAGCCCTTCACCTCGTAGTCCTGGAACAATGATATAGAATATGAATATGTCAGATCGCTAAAGCATGCTGAAAGCGACTGCATAAATTTCTAGCCACTCACCAGTTCAATGCCAGCCCATTCACCGGTCTTTTCTCCAGGGATCCCCAACCACCGGATGACCCCATACACTGTGATCCCAGAGTTGGAAACCACCTCCACCATGGATCCCACCTCAAAAGGCACGGTGCTCACACTTTGGTTCTGAATCAAACTCTGCTCTATATGGTTCTCTGTCACAGGTTGTGCACGAGATCCGATATTTGCCATACAACTGTTGCGCATCACCACCCTTCTGTTTAAACCTGCAGACAAATAAAGGACAAGGACACGGGCAGGTGAAGATGCAGGTGGTTAGAAAGTCATATGATGACATTTTTTCAGGCATGGTGCATCATCAGATTGACCTGCAGCTAACACATGCCTATATTGAAACTATGTAGATAGTTTGAAGTGCACAGTGTGCCAAAAAAGAAAAATGCCAGAGCATGTGATACATCTACTGTTCTGCATTCCAGAGCAACAGCACCAGTTTTTCCAGTTGTGTAGAGGATGCTTTCTGTGCATCCTCTGGGGGGGCTAGGTACCTCAGTGCACTGTATTTGTAGTAGTACTGTAGTTATTTTCTTTTTAAAGGAATTTGTTGATGTCTAAGAGCAATCATGTGGCTTAGAAACGGACTTGTTAACTCTGTGTGAGGCTAATAAGCTATTTACCCCCACATCTGCCATCTCTCCACTGCAGTCCGAGGGGGACAGAGTAAGATGAGACCACCTGGATGATGTCTGCAGCGCTGAAAAGGGATAGAGGAGCAGGTTTCTTGGATGACAAATTATGATCATTGTCCTGCATAGGAAACAAAGAAAGACAGTTACTGAAAAGTAACAGACACTGATGTATTCAGATGTACAGAACACAAACAGTTTTGTGCATGAGTACATTTGTGCTGACATTATCTCTCTGCAGTTGCATGACTGATTACTCAGAGACACACGGATCAGTCCAGTCATCTTTATCTTAGTGCATTTTAAGGTTGTATTTGAGTGCATGTAGTGTTACCCAAATGATCAAGTACTCCAAGATATTTACACCTTGATTCTTAAAATTAAATGTAATCAGTAAATACAGAAAAAAAAAAAAAAACTTCACCCACCACAAATTCCACCTCAAAGCCAAGCATGTACAGATCGTCTTTATTCTCCTTTCTTCCGATTTGCATCAAGTTCTTCACCAAACCGGGGAGGTGTCCGTTCTTGTGCTTCACCACCACCAGGTCATCCTGAGCCAGATCACAGATGGCTGAGAACAGCTGGGGGTTACAGAGCAGCTCCAGGCGTTTGCTCGCGCTGGAGACGAAGAGCAGGAGCTGGGCCTGGTGGCGGGTCAGCGGGTACATATCCTCCTTCCTCACCAATCCCCCGTTCTTGGGGCTCCCTGGGTTGCTGCTCCCGCCGTACAAAAGCCCCATGAACTCTCCACGCTTCATCTCCGCCTCCACGCGCCCGATACATCCTCGGCAGAAGCCTTTCCTCGACTTCCCACGAGTGACGATGAAAAATGTCTCATTGAATACACTTCTGGGCTCCATCGAAACCTCTTATTTCCACCACTACTACTACTACAGTCTGTCAGACCGGTTGAAAGCTGATACTGTGCTTATGTAAGCAGGGAACCTGCCGAAATGAAACAGAAATACTGATACAATGTAGCCCAACAGATTCTAGATGTATCCATAATTATATAAACATAAGCTATACGTATTTTCAAATAAAGCATAACGCCTGATTAAGTGTACTGGCTGTGTGATAAACACCTGATTATGATGCATATCATGTATAAAAATAATGGCTGAAATATTACAGATAGACTCCCCTTTAAGTTCCTGGAAGAGCAGGACAGAATATAGGTTAAATAAAATAAAATAATGGACCCGCTCTTTAACATTACTCAAAAACACTTCCAACTAACAATCAGCGAGTCGCTTTATTATTTTAAAATTGTTTAAAAAAAAAAAAAAAACGGACTTACTGCGTTCATGTGTGCAGAACAGCGAGTCTTGTTCAGAGCCGGTTAATCCGTTGCTGTCGCATGATTTAAGTTCACAAAAAGCAAGCAACTCCAGCAGAGGTGAATCACTTCCTCCTCACTTCTTCTATGGAGGAGGGTTCAACTGCAGGTATTTAAGTGTTGGCCTGCATGTGACCGCCAACGCCCACCTGACGGCGCTCGGTTTCTCCGCCCTAAAAGTGTCCTCCACAGGAAATCTCCCAATCTTTGACTGCAGACTGATTTACAGTTAAGAATTATTGGTGAGATCAGCTGACTGTCAGCTGATATGAATCATTTTTCTTATCGAAGGATTGCTGTCCATCTTGGCGTTGTCGTTGAATTTGTTTTGTTTGAATTGATCATTAAAAAGAACAAATTTAAAGCAGCCTAGAAGCTACACGGATCATGAAAAGTCTAAGATGTGTGCATAATACAAAGGTCGCATAATGAATTCTTCATCTGTCAGTTTGAAAGTGTTTTAAGTTTTTTTCTGAGACAAAATGATTTTCAGTACTGGGACTTTGCTTAGCTGCACATATACCGATCAGCATCAAAACCACTGACAGGTGTATGTGAGGACCCAGTGTTATTCACTGTTATTCCCCATACATGCTACGTTATTTGGCGATTTGTGAACCCTGTATTTTTGTCATTTCCTACATAAACACAAAAGTGTTACTAGATGTATTAAGAAATGCCTCTGCTGTGACTTGCTTTCTGAACACAAAGTCAAATTTTTCTGCTTATCAAGGAATATATTTCCTATTATACATACATGAAGTCATCTAATTACACTCTAGTAGCTGTAATATATATAGAGAGAAAAACAGCATCAGCAGAGAGCAGAGAAAATGTTGAGTACAATGCTCCCAGTTGCATGTTTGTCCTGACTGAAAACATGTGACGTGTCCTTCCCCGTGACGCATTCGCATGTCTCTCACTATCTTGAAGTTTTACATAACAGATCTGATTTTCTTCAGCATGCACACACATATTTTCTTAACCAGTATCAAAAAAGTTAACTGTACATGAGCAGTCACACAAGTTGGTGGTATTCCTTTAAGCTAGACAATTCTGCCTTTTTTCATTAATAAGTGTAAGCTGGCTGTCCTCTGTCGGCCGATTGTGATCAGGGAACTGTCATAAGTTTACATCACAAAGTACAAGAACAGCTCTATGCTGCGAGAATATTTATTTTAAAAGTAAAGCCCATGAGAACAGCGTCACCATCTTAAACTGCCAGTCAGCTGAGGTACTCCACTGGTATTAATAACGTTCCTCTGTCTTCACCCTTTGAACTACACAGGCCTTTCCGTGCAACAATTACACGCTCTCTTCCTGAAACTGAGCTGGTGGGGAGAGAATTGAGAAGGGAGGAAATTACTAACGCACAAAAAAATGTGTAATATGTTAGTAATAAAGGCAAAGTTCAACTACAAAAGGTGAAGTGATACTTACAGTGAACAAGAAGTCTGTTTGGTTCAAACTGGTGATGGAGCCTTCTCAGGGGAAAGCTGACATTTCTCTCTGTATGAAGGAACAACACGTTGACCAGCATCTAAAGCACAGAAAGTGTTGTGGTTAAATGTTTTTACAAAACCTCTGATGCCTTTCACTGAGTAAGAATCCAACCGTCTTCTTAATGGAAAGAGATCAAACCTGGATGATTGCGCTCAGAGCATTTTCTCCACCAGAGGTGCTCAGAGCTGTGTGGATCCCACATTTATGCACAGCCGGCACCATTATTACGGGCATGAGAAACGACAGGGGCCTCTTTCCTGGCTCAACGCCGTTTTTCTGCAGCTCGAGTGAGTAAAAGCAGATAGAAATATTTAAAACCATCCCTCACATCTGACTGATTTTATTGGCTGAGATTTCTAACGGCATTGCACCTGATTAGTTTGAACTTGATCTCTGCTTTTATTTGGCCAGGAAAAATCAAGGATGAGGCTGTTGAGAATGATGCCTGACCGAGTTATGAGTCCGCTCCCAAATGGCCTGCTCAAGGAACTGCAGGAACACAAATATAACAGATAAGAAAAACGTGAAGTTTCAAAAAAGCACATACTGCACAGATTATCTTGGTTTGAGCAACGTCACACTCTATGCTGTAACTTTTCACCTTACAACAGACACAATGAGGTTATCTGGTCCCAGGACAATGACCTGTCCAGCCACCGGTTCTGTCTGAATAGAGTGGATCGGGGGGAGGGACTCCGATGGAGATGTCTGGGAGTAACGCAGCTGCTGCCTCAGCACTTCAGCCTGACTCTTGCTGTGGCGGGAGCACAGAGAGCCGAGGGAAGGCCAAGGTGTGATCGATTTTGGTGTTCAGCATTAGTCAATTATGGCACAAACGAAGAGACGATTTATAGGCAAGTTAAACAAAGATGAGCAGAATTAGAGCTGTTTTTTTAAAATCTAATAATTAGTGATGAATGTTTGCCTTTTTACAACACATCTGATACATTTTAGATTAGTTGGAAAAATAAAGTGCTTTTCTTTAGAGAACAACATTTGAAAATGACCCCAATCTTTTGAGTGGTAACAAATTATTAGTTATTATGTGATTGTAAATGTCAGTTTCTTTTAAACACAAAAATCTAAATGTTCTCATGTGAGGATCAATGCTTTGCCAGTAAAACAATATCAAGGGTTGGATCAGAGTGCATTTGGAGATGTGCTTTTTTCACAGTAGACACAGCACAGGTGAAATAATTATGGCACAGTTCAAGTGAACCAAGAGGCTCAGACCTCCACTTAGTGTAATGCATCCATCTTTAATATACCTGTGCTTTCTGTACTGGGAAAATCAGTCTGTTGTTTCTGGGTATAGGAGGATTTTTTTTTTCTCTACTTTCTAAAAAATAAACACTTAAAACAATCACAAAAACAGTCTGAACACCCAATAATTAAACTAGTCATTAGCTGCAGCCCTAACAGTGATTATGAACCTGCAATAGGTTTTACCTCAGCATGTTAGAGAGCGCCTCAGTCACTGAAGAGTTATAATCAGGGTCACCTAAACCACTGGCCATAGCTAAAGCTGCTTTCAGCGCCTTCATGGGAAGCAAACAGAGCACGCTTATGTAAGAGAGCTGCCCTTTACAACAATTCATAACATACAAAAGATATCTGAGGCATTCACACACTGCAGTCCAGTACCTCAGCAATCCAGTGGTGTGTTTGAATTCCTGTTACGCTGTTCTTGCTGATATGGAATCCCTCTAAAAGGTTGAGCGCTGATAGCAACACTGCACCAGCAGATGGAGGAGGAGGAACTTGAATTACAAAGTCTAAGACAAGAGTAACAGAGGGCAGATGAAGACATTAAGAAAATTAAGAGATTTCTATCAGTTTGAAAAATAAACCTCTTAAATAAATACATTTAAAAAAAAATCTCTTTACCATTGTACTGGCCTTCAAGGGGTAGTTGTTCTTCTACACTGTAGTTACCAATGTCCTCTCTGCTCAGGACTCCTCCATTTGCTCGCACCTTTGTATTGAAAGAGAACTCCAGCCTAAAATCATCCTTCATATTTTGTCTCATGAAGCCATGCCATTTTTGCGTGTGTATGCCAGTCACCTCATCTACCATCTCTTGAGATAGGTTTCCATGGTAGAAATTCAACAAACCAGCCTCTAGGACTCCTGCCAGACCAGGCAGCCTCACGCAAGAACCAGGACTCAGAGGTCTTCCATCCGGCATGAACATGTTGCCAAAGTGTTGTGATAGCTGCTCAACTTTTATTTTTGCTATTGCATCAGCTGTAAAAGACAATGAATGAGTCACGGCCTATTCTGTCACCGCACGTAAAATTATTTTAATATATAATAAGGAGGAAGAGAGGAGAGAAAATATAAAGAGCAGTAGTTTGTCTCACCTAGACTGTGAGACACATTAAAACCTTCTCTTGCTACGTCTGCAGCTCTGCTGACAACATCCTCCCATGGTAGACTGCAATAAATTTATGGGATGTTTATGGCAAGTAAAACACCAAATACTCAATTAAAATGAACTTTTCTTCTTACCTCCCGTACAGTGTATGGGCGTGGTGCAATCCCTGGAGCATACCTGGTACTCCTACTTGCAGAGCTGCCTGAAAATACATTATAGATGTGAACATACCAAAAGATAAAAATTGCAGATGTTTTCTGACCCCTCCATCTCATTAATATTACCTTGACCTCCGAGAGATTATGCAGCATCTCGTTGCTAAATGCTTTAGGAGCAGTTCCCAGAAAATTTATCACCCTGGTTTCATTCCTGTGCATGTCATGAACGAGCATCACTCCTCCGCTACAGAAAAGGGAATAAACCAAGATCAGCAGCACCTGCGCATTTCATAGAAGTCGCATCAACAATGAGCAAGTCACATACCCACCGACACCTGACACATGTGGATGCACAACACCCAGACACAAGGCACCAGCAATGGCAGCATCCACGCTGGATCCACCATCGTGAAGAACTCTGTGGCCGAGCGCGGTGCAGCCCTCGTGATCCGAAAACAGCTCACCGTTTTGGAAGGCCTGCAAGCAACTGCGATGAGGAGAAATAATGCAACAAGGGTTCAACGTGCATGTTTTAAACAGCATGACATACCAAACTTTCACCCAGGTAAATCTGCAGGACCAAAGCAATTGTCACTCCAATGGAAAAGATGAAAGCTAGAGCATAGACAGGTGCAGGTGTGTCCCTGCTGGTGCAGTCCTCATCAGTCTCTGTGAGGTTGGATGGACTTTGGTCAGACACATTTGGGCCACCACAGGCCAACTGTTTCAAATAGATAGGATCTGTGGCAGCAGCAAAGGGGAAAAGAGCCTTAAACTGACTGGAAATTTGTATTAAACTGACTATAAATGAAACATCTCATTTACTAGTATGCATATCTGCGTTTGAGCTGTGTATTTCTCACCACGGTTTTTAGTCAAGTCACAGGTTACGGCATTGGGTGATGAGTCATCAGCCAGCTGATATGAACTACCAAAACTCTTGTAACCAAATGTTGACTGCTTGTTAAGTTTTGCTAAAGGAGAAACTTCCATCCTCACTGTATCCCCACAGGGTCTAAGTTATAAAACACAGTAAACCTCCTGATTATACTGGTTCCCCACAGAGCACACTCCTGCTTCAGCAGGAGCAGACCACAGCAGGTGCAATTTCCTCCAAACTAATGAGATCAACGTTTGCACCTGTCAGAGTGAGTAGTTCACTGTCACTAGGACATTGAAATTTCACTAGAAATAAAACACCCACGCACAAGCTGCAAAATCATACTTTTATTGATGTTTTGAAAAAAAAAAAAAAGGTTTTAAACCCAGTACATACAGGCAAATGCACGTTGTCAAACAAAATATATCACTTGGTCCAAAAATGTTCAAGAATACATCTTGCATAGTACAACACTGTATAAACTTACATGCGCACACAAAAAAGAAACATAGTGTATCTCATTTTATGAGGTGAATGTCTTCAGATACAGTACGAGTTCAAATGCTAACGGAGCTGCCTGGAAACAGTTAACAAGTGTTGCTACATAAAGATTAGATGTTGAGCTTAATTTGCAGAAAGGTGGAAAGTATTTTTGTGGTTTTTTTGTTGTGTTTTTTTTTTGTTTGTTTTTTTTTGTTTCTGTGCCTTAAGTTGCTTTAAGCATTTGATGTGAATGAGGCAATCTGACTGGATTACTTGTCTACGAGCAGACCTTCAGTGGCTGAGGCTACGATAGCCTGGCTGTTGGAGGTGGTAGGAGTGATGCTGGACTCCTTGGCGAATACGGTTCTGGCGCTGAATAGCGTTGCGAGACACGTGGTGCCGCTCTGCTGAAGCCTTAGCCTTCTGGACGCAGGTTAACTGTGTAATCTCTGCAACAGCTTTGGGCTTGGAAAAAGTAGTGGCGGTGGTGGTGGTGGTTCTGCTTTGGATTGTGGGGTCTGCATCCACAGCGCTGGGGAGAAACATAAAACAAATAAAATAAATGTTTGGTTTTCCTTATAGCCTGCATATAAATACACACAGTTACAGTCGTATATGTTCAGATTATACATGGCCAGTTTAAAATAATACTAATTTAAGTGCTTTCAGACCATTTTCTCTGAAGCTCTGTAGGTCAGTGGCAGCAGATATCTGTACTGTGGTCATCTCAGGCACGTAGCTTTGGCTGTCAAGCACAGAGGCCCCACCCACCAACTGTTCAAACCTTTTGTTTACATGAGGCAGCCAATCAGAACAAAGATGCCTTAAAAAGAGGGTGTGTCAGGACTGCATCAGGCCCAATACAAGATAACTTAAGGATTATTTTGAATTGTGAATCATCTTTACTTAGTAAAGTCCAAAAATATAATTGTGGAGCTGGAAATGAATATAACAGGCCCAGTTACTTAAGTATTTCTCCATCAAATTTAATACAGTAGCAAAAAATGAAGCATCTGTTGACCTCACCAGTCAGTTTCCATGTTTGTGTGTCCATGAGGAACAGAGCTGGATGGTTGGCTGTCTGTCAGCAGGGGATCGTGGTTTTCTGCTGAACCTGCCTCTGTGAAGACGGAAGCGGGCTGAGTTAAAGTTATTAAATTGTTATTTATTTGTGTTTTAATGTACAGCACTTTGCGTCAGCTGTGGTTGTTTTAAAGGGCTTTATAAATAAAGATGGTATGGTATGGTAAAAATCCAAAGTATGCTGAGTATTGTACTTCCGCTTTAAAGCAAACACTCAGTATCAAGGTGTGCAGTTCTCTGACCGAATGACTAACAGGTGAACTATTGAGCTCACTGGTATATGAGGCGAACACAAGAGAAAAAAACTTTTTATTTAAGTTTGTTTAACTGTTAGTCTGCTGGAATGATGTAATACATGTAGCTGTTTAAATTTGTTATATTACTGACAGATGCTGCATGACCGACCTTGATGAGTGACAACATGCCACCCTTCCTCTACCGCATCTCCAGACTTGACATCTTCAGGGGTCTCCTCCTCTCTCCCAAACAGCAGACGGGTGATTGTTCTGAGCATGGCTGTACTCGTCGTCCTCTTCTTTTGTTCTGCACGGTGCTCGGGTGTTGCAAGACTCTTTGGCTGCTGCAGATAAGGAAAAAAAAAAAAATCAATAAGCATAAAGTATCATTACTTCCTGATTTAGATCAACATAAACTTTGATCCCTCCCTATTGTGAGACTCCTTTTCTCATATTACAAATTCAAGCTACTTTAGGTCAGCTGACTGGGATGTCCAATGAAATTTTTAGTAGTTTACTGGTTTGAATAAGAATGCCCACTCCCCCAGAATTTCATTGTTAGAGTCCATCTGTTTCCAGATACATGGGGGAGGGGCTCTTTCCATCAAACATCTGATCAGTGGAAAGCCACTGCATTTAATTAATAAACAATTTATTGCATATTAATGTATAAATTGATTTAAAATTAAATCACAGTAGAGACTGTATAGCGGAATCATATTTTCAGCTCTTCTCACTGCCTGAATCCAGTATCAAATGCATTTCTTGTACATTGTTTCATGTCTTCTGCTCACTCGGCGTCCTCTCGTTAATAATAACACTTTACATCTTAGTTGCAACTAAACCAAACTGTCTTGGACCGCCAGCAGTGATCATCGAACCCGAATTTGGTCGTCATAAGCGAACGAAATGTATCTTTATGTCAACAATCAAAATGTAGGTTATCTGTTTCCTGTGTGCTGTATGCAGTCTGTAACAGCAGCTGCGCAGCGTGCTTACCTGTGCGTTCTCAGTTTCACTCGCAGACCATTGTGGAGGTTCCGCTGGGTTTATATATTCAAAATAAGCCGATAAATGCTGCAATACACCTCAACGCGACTGTTGTTTTGGATTTCAAATATTCAACCGATACATAACGTCAGACCCGCCCATATCCCCGCCCACCCGAGGTAAAGCACCAATCAGAGGCAGCGGATTGAGCCTGTCGTTTCGATTTGATTTTAGTCAAAGATGAGCATTTTTCTGTCAAGATAATTCCCGTCTTTTTTTTTTAATCTGACCTGCACCTTTGTTCGGTCTGTTCAGCGTCACTTTAATAAAAACTCAAACTGCACCAACGTAATTTTGTGTATTGAACTGTATGATTAAATAAAATACAGATCGTTAGTGGAAGATGCTCATATTCTCGCTGACATCTGCACGGAGCATGTGTCTTTGACGCCAAATGTTTTTCATAATATTTTATCATTGCATGTTCGATGGAAGTTTATTTTCATAACTGAAAAATAATTTTATTTATTTCGTCCATCCACTTCTCCTATTCAGTGTCACGAGCCTGTCACAGGGCTAACACAGAAACATTCACACCTATGGGCACCAATTAACCTAACGTCTTTGGACTGTGGGAGGAAACCCGAGTACCCGAAGAAAACCCACGCAAACATAGGGAGAACATGCAAGCTCCACACAGAAAGGCCAAGGTGGATTCGAACCAAGACCATCTAGCTGTGCGGCAATAGTGCTAACCACCGTGGTGCCTTTCTTTCTGTGTCTGGCTTTCTTTTCCATCCATAAGTCAAAATTTCGGGTTCGAAAATTGAGAAAATAACTCGAAATTTCAAGTTACTAAGTCGAAATTACCAGATAATAACCCGAAATGTTGACTTATGGTTAACAAGAAATATATTGTGCATTTTATTTTTATTTTTTCGATGGCAGAAACAAGCTTCGAAAGTCTTTTTTTTTTTTTTTTTTTTAGAAAAGCCAAATAAAAAAAAAAAAGAAAGAAAGAAAAAACTGAACCAAACATTGAAAATATGATGATTTAGGCAGAAATAAAACCTTCGTTAAAAATGACTTAGGCCATTATTTTAAGAGGGTGACGATATGTTATTTGCAGATACTCTTGGGGTAGAATTGAGAAATATTGGTGCTGTGTCTCCACCTACTGGTTTGGTAAAACACGTTCTTAACCTCCATTACCGTTGATATTAGTGACTGCTTGATTAATTAAATAATTTTTTTTTAATTAAAATTAAACACCATCCATCCATCTTCTTCCGCTTATCTAAATTAGAGTTGCGGGGGGCGAGAGGCGGGGTAGACCCTGGACAGGTCGCCAGCATATCGCAGGGCTGGAGCAACAACGTAACTCCTGAAATGAGTAGATCCTAAAGCTGACCGCCAGTCAAAATGCATATCTAAAGTACAGACCTTTTTTTTTAAACAGTACGAATGCATGCTCACTTTTATATTTGTGTGCTGCTTCATTAGGTTCCTGGTTCGCTGGAGTTTTTCTTTGTGGACATGGTAATTATAAATTGGTCTTGGATGTAAATGTAAATCTGTCCGGTGTATTCAGTTCCACTGTCCTTTTTTAAAATCAGAAAATAGTGTTATACCCCTGCAGGATTTACACCTACTGTACCAGTAAGTCATCTGGTCAATCATAAATCTGTTGCGTGTTACTGTAAACATTTTTTAAAATCCTGGATTCCTGTATCCCGTTTGCAGAAGTTAACATTTCAGTGTTTTGTGGGCAGTGGTAAAATGCTGCTTACAGTAGCTTTTAGAAGATGCGAGAGTCACAAACGAGGAGAGTTAAAACATGCACAGCCTTCTTATAGTGTGTTTAAAGCGGTCTTTTCACAGGCGACACAACTTTGTTTCATGCGCTTGTTTCAGCGGGTCACATAGTCCTCCGTTCTTCCAGGAGATGGTGCAGTTACTCTACTGAAGTTGCTCTAAGGCCCTCAAAGTGATAAACACGTATATAGTTTATTGTATATGAAGCTGCAGCTTTTTAAAATTGAGCGTGGCAGGTCCGATGACACTTTAAACCAAAATAACAGCCGTCTCACAGCCAGTGTGCTTTTAAATCAATATATGGTTATTCTTAAATCTTCATTTACATACAACTATTGTTGCGGTGTTATTACGCACATTTGTAGTCAGATGCTCAAATCCTTTAATTTGTATAATTACAGGAGTGTCATGGACGGCAAATTGTTATTACACTTCCACATATCTGCATCATTGCACCACAAAGTGTCACAGTCACACACGCTGCCGTTTACGCGCAGTCATTAAAATCACTACGGTTCCTTCACCTTTCCTTGTTTGCGGCTCAACGCCGCTGGATTGCTGCGTAAACGCTGTCAGGCTCATGTTTTTGTTGTCGCAAAGTTTGTGAGCGTGAAGGCTTCTTTCTGAGCACTTGAGCGGCGATATGTGAGGTGGGGAGGTGGGGAGGGGCCCTCGGGGTGAGCACACCCCTGCTGCCTGTGTCAGAGTATTTCAGAACAGAGGCCAGTATTTAGGCACTCTTCATGGAAGCTGTACATATGACTTTTTACTGAAGTTCCACTTTAACTTGCGGGGCCATTAGAGGACACTTTTCTGTTTCTCGCGGACCAAGATTACAAGTGACTTTTCTTCTTGTAGAAACTGTGACCACAGGATACTTTTACGCACAGTTGTTACACTCTCGGAAAGGACGATGCCTCGATCTTTCCTGGTCAAGAAATACTTCGCTAAGCAAAAGCCAAACTACAGTGAACTGGAGTGTCAGAATGGTGAGTTACGAGGTTGTTTATTCCTTGAATGAATTATGAAAGCATCTTTACATAAGCCTCGCAAACTAAACATGAAACTATCCCGTTTTTGTTTTTTGTTTTTCCTAACTGTATTAGTTAAGTTCAAGTCAAATGTAAGAAAATTTTCTAAATATGTTGTTAGTCTGGGCCGACCACAAACCAGCCTACTCCGCGATCAAGTCGGGGCCCGTTAGATGCACTTTCCCCCCCTTTCCTTGCACCCAGACAGAGCTCCATTCATGTTACAAGCCCTTGTGAATACGTGGGAGGAAACGGCCCACAGAGCCTTCCCATGGCTCTAACTTTATACTCAGTAAATCTTCAGGAAAAACAAGCAATTGGAACCTAAATCTGTCCAGAACAGAATTCAAGCAGTTGATGAGAGCATATAAGTTTCAAATTGTGGTTTTGCTTTCTGTTGTACAGTAATTTAATGAAATGCTTAAAATTGAAGTGTTCTACTATTGGCTGTAAAACCATCCTCTTTCCTTAATAGACACTTGTCTGGAGAAATATACTCTTGCTGATCTCTCATCAGTGGACAGCACTTCCACTGCCACCTGCTTCACCACAGGTTTGGTGTGGGACCTGAGTGTCCTTCCCACCCTTTACCTGCCTGCCTCCCAAACCGAGCCCTCTGCCACCACAGGTCCCCTGGACCTCAGCTCCCCGTCCAGCCTCAGCAGCAATGCCAGCAGCAGTGGAGAGGAAGATGAAGGGCGCACGTCGGACCCCCCTAGCCCAGAACCCGTACACACATATGGCCCTCGTCAGCGGATGAAATGCACCGGAGTCATGGCTCATATCAGTCCCCCGGAAGAGGAAGAAGAGAGAGAGACCCCTGCCACAGCCTCCAGGCCAGCTTTCCTCTGCAAACACTGCCCCAAAGAGTACACCAGCCTGGGGGCACTGAAGATGCACATCCGCTCACACACCTTGCCCTGCGTTTGCACCACCTGTGGAAAGGCTTTCTCCAGGCCGTGGCTGCTGCGTGGTCACATCCGCACACATACAGGTAAGACCCGTGTCCACACATATTGTACAACACTGCGCGCCATCTCCTACTAGCACATTGTAATCAGTTGTTGACTCACAAATGAAGAAATCTGCATTACTGAAAATCTGTAGCTCTGCGTTTGAGTTGACGTCATTGTTAGTCAGCAGGTCACTCCCTTATCATTCACACTGTGAAGTGTAGCAGCAGGATATCCATGACAATCAATCTGATGAACTCAACACTCAGTCAGCAGACATTATCACACAGGGAAGCCCTCTGTAGACCCTGCTCTCATTGATTATGCATTGTGTTTAATGTCTCAGCAACAATGACTTGTCTGCTAATTATCTTATCACTACTACTGAAGATCACGGCAGAATGAAGGGACAAAAGGTTTGAGGAAAGCCTGAGGGCTCCCTGCTATCACTGAGCACTCAGTACCTGCAGCAACTTGTTAGCGTAATCTTGTTTGCCGCTGATTAAATCATGCTAATTCAGTCAGGCTCCGACCCCACCAGTCTACCATGTGATTCTTTATTATCTTCACAATGTGAGTGTTGTGTGTGAGGTGTTAATGGAAAGCGCTTGTGAACTGTCCCTAGCATAGCATTTGTAGTCACATCTAGAGGGAGTTGCAGTGAAGTCAAATGTTTCCCAACCTTTTCCCTGCAGGTGAGCGCCCGTTCTCCTGCCCCCACTGCAACCGGGCTTTCGCTGACCGCTCCAATCTACGGGCTCATCTGCAGACCCACGCCGAGGTAAAGAAGTACCAGTGCGGCGTGTGCTCTCGCACCTTCAGCCGCATGTCACTGCTGCAGAAACACAGCTCCTCAGGGTGCTGCTCCACTTCGGTGTGAGACGGCATGAGGGAGACAGAGGGGACCCACTCAGAGCTAAGAGCGGTGGAGGGCTTGCAGCCATGGAGAAGAGGTTTTCACGAGCGTGTTGGGGACCTATAAGGCCACAAAGAGCATGAAATGGCCTGCTTTAAGAGACCTGGATGGAATTAAACCTCATTATGGATCTGACTTTACAAGCCTCTTTTTTGCCATTAAAAAAACAGCTGACAAGCTGTTTTTTTTTCTCCCAATATAGTCTGAGGTCTTGAGGCTGGACCAAATCTGAACTGAACTATGCACACTCACTTGATATCAGCTCCTGTGTTGCTATTGTGCCCATTCCAAACACCAAATATGTAGTGAACTCATTGGGGTAAGAGGTGTTCTTTCCTGTCTCTGTCCCGGTGCCGGTCAGCTCAGGATCATGGCCAAGACACAGCTGCTCAGAGGTAGGGGTGCGTGGGTGGAATAAATCTCTTAGCGTGTCTCAAAACACTCACACACACACACACACACACACACACACACACACACACACACACACACACACACACACACACACACACAATCGAATGCACACACAGCTGTCCTCGGTACTGCGGTGTAGATAGACGAGGTGCTAACAGGTGCTATAGCCCTGACCCTCACTGGTTGATAGCAGGTGACTTCCACTGCCCTTGGTTTGCTTAAGAAAAAAGAGGAAGCATGTCATCACAAAAGAATGGCACCAGTTAGTGTTTTCTTCACCAGCGGGGATCATTTTAAGCCTCTATTTTGGCTACATCTAAACCTTCTCTTTAATCTGATCAGTTTAAGAGATAGGAAAAGCCGTTTTGTCTGTTATTTTCCAAAGGAGTTTCACTGTGCAGCTCTGCCACGCATTCTAGGTTACCACAGTGTTAATAATTTCAGCCAAAGCCATATAACTAAATGTGTGCCTTGAAATTATATTACTTTTGAAACCAAAATGTGCCTTTTTTTTTTTACCTCATTTAGTAGTCATGGCTTAAAAAAAAATGATTGCAGTATTATTAGAAATTAGTTCTATAAAGTTTTAAAATGTAATAAGGCTGGGACCAAAGAATTTTATAGTTTACAGCATGGAGACACGGTTGCCTATTATGTGATGAGGACCCTGTAAATGGACAGTACAAAGATGACTTTTTTTTTTTTTTTAACTTTCCTGAACATTTTATGGCTGTGTTTAATAGTGCAATGTGCAAATGATGTGTTATGTCATATTTTTGTACTATGCTTGTGTGTTCACTTCCTATTTCCTGTATGTCGCAGCTGATACCTTTCCATTCAATAAAGTAATTTATGTTTATTAAAACTTGCTTTGGCATTTACTTTAGGGGGAGAACTGCTAACCTGCTGTTTTATCTGCGCTTTGATATGATGAAATGAGTGTGCCTGTGAAGTGTCGGTTCATGAAACTCTGTTTGATCATTAACTGGGAAATTTCTGCTCAGCGCCTTTTAATTAGGGAGTGAACTGACCAGGATGTTGAAACTGAACTGCAGATGTGCAAGTGAACACACTGTGCCGGTGATGGACGGGAACAACTGCATGCACCTGCTTCCAGTTTGCACCTGCCATCCACTTCTCACTGTCACTGTGCAAACACTGTCCATGAGATTGGACAGTTAAAAGAGAACTCACGTGAAAGTCAACTTCTCTTTCCTCCATTAACCCCAAGATTAAAGCAGTATGTGCTCACCTGCACCTTTTCAGATGATCTTAAGGTGGAATTCTTGTGACGTCGCTGCTTGATTGCAGTGTAAATATATTGTTCCCTCTCCAGGGAGAGTATAACATTCACCTCTTCTTCTGCCTAGACAGTGAGTCAGAGACTTTTTAGCCTGATTCTTTAGGTTCCCATGGCTCTTGTGCTCACAGTCAGTAAGTCAGGCCACTAGTCAATCCAGCAGTCAGTTAGTTGCTGTTGGTGTGCGTGGGCTGAGACCCAGCTGGGCCAGTACAGAGTGAGGTAAGGTGTTCCACAGTAAAGTTCCTTATTTCCTTTTGAGTCAGGGAAATGTGTTCACAGCTACCAGCCAGGACGCCGTCTGCAGCATGTAGCAGTGACTCACCTCATACGCTCTTCAAATGAGATTGCTTATACAGATTCTCAAACATCTGTGTGCAAACATCAACCAAGTCCAACGTGAAAATAATGTGAGGTTGATTGCAGTTCCTTTTGCCCTCATGTTCTCATGTGTTTTACTCATTGTGCTCTTGGATAAATGGACTATTAAAAGCTCAGCTGTTGGATGTTAGCTCAGTCTATTTTGATGATGTCAGCTGGTATGTCCCGAGGTCAGGGTGTTAGCTCTGGCAGCAGAGACAACTGAAACAAATCCCCTAATTAAACTTTATTCTCAAGTTTGCTCACTGATTGACTTTTAATTTTGATTTTCATCTCTTGTCATCATCTAAGATTTATAGGACACAGCAAAGATGTGTGATCTGCCCAGAAAAGCAAAGGCCTTTACATCTTTTTGGTCCAAGTGTTTTATTCCTCGGACAAATCTTGCTTTCCTCTACCTTTTTGTAACTAGGTCAGCATTTTTTCCAGATAGTGCGCAGCCTTATTCATTTCCTGGATAAACACACACATTTCAATTTCTTTGCTGCATCGCAACTTACTGTACTTCTTTCTGCCTTTTTTTTAATAGAGAGAATTAAAAACACAACATGCTCTCCTTCCCTTGCTCCTCGGGGAGAGTGGAGGCCTGGATCTGAAATCTGAGAACGTTTTCCTGCTGTGTGCTTTACAGTGCCAGAGCACTCACTGTAATTTACCAAAAGTGGCTGCTATTTATGCCATAAAGCATGTGTTTAACATTCCTGAACCCCACTGTGTTTGTGTATTCCTCGCTCACTCGCTTGCACTCTCCCACTCACTCTCTGCCTGCCTCTATGGCTGTATGTCTATTTATGTGTGTGTGTGTGTGTGTGTGTGTGTGCAAATAGTGAGTGGAAATGGTCCCTACAGAGCAGCAGGCCTTTCCCTCTTCACAGGAGGATCATCTCTCCCCCTCTGAGACAAGGCGGACAGGAAGTGGGAGTTTACATTGGCCTACTTTACCCAAAAAAGCAGCCCTGGGTCGAGAAGCTGAAGAGCTCGTGTGGTGTTTCTGCTGCTGCACTTTGCCAGTGCCAGCGCCATGTCCCATCCCCCCATCAGCTGTCCCACCCATGGCTGCTCTTTCAGCCAAGTTTTTGGGGTGGAGTTGGGTGGCCAGGAACTAAAGAGTGGCCTTCACTGCAGCAGCAGTTAGGGCTCACAGGAGACAGGAAGGAGCTGTCAGCATCTCATAAACAGGACTCATCCTGCACTCATGACACACAAGACCTGGAGAGAAGTCTCCCAGGAAGAGGACTTCAGACCCCTACTTTAACTCCAGACTATTGCTTAGTCTGATGCCTGCTGCCCCTCTGGTTGATCTTTAACACTAACATGGAATATGCATAGCTAGCTTGTCACATTTGAGATGTTACTGTCACTTGACAGAAGGATGATGATCACTAGTGGACAAGTCCAAACAAAGTATTTTACCCTGGAACTGCACCGTGTAAAAACTGGGATTCTCAGAGTTTTGATTTAGGGAGCCATCAACTGATCGATCAGCACACAGGAAAACCAAATTGTATAAAAATGTGTTTGTAATGCATCTGTTTAGGGGTTGTTGGTATATTATGGTAAAAATACAGCAGAGTAGTCTTTCCTTGTCAAACCTGAGCATCATGCAAAATGTTAGTAACGGTCACCACTGACCGGTGCACCACACTTTGAGAACCCTGGGCATAAAAGATAACATCAGATGTGGCGTGTATGTGTGAAAAGGAAGTAATCTATGGGAATGGAAACAAAGCAATGCTCATCCTTCTACACTTAAGAATAAAAAGGCTACTCAGTTTTAATAAGTATACTCCCCCCCAACACCTCTCACCTCATGTGTCACTCCCCTGGCTTCCCCCACCAAAATTAGCACCTCTCAATTTCTATCACCTTGCTTAAGAGCAGCTCATTACTCTTGAATGTTATGGTCTTAATAACCTTCCCTAACATTTGGTGAAAGTTTGTTTTTTCCCCTCAGAGATCTTGTGAAGCTCTGTTGTCTCACTCTTAACACAATCAGAGTTTGAACTAGTGATGCAAATGTCAGAATGCAGAGCTAATTCCTCTGTGCTGAGCTGCAAACAGGCCAGAGACACAACCACTGCATCTGGTAAATAAGAAGGCCAACAGCGGTAACACCACAAGTATGCTTAATGATGGATTTGATCAGGCTGTGGAGTTGCCCCAAGGCTGGATTGGAGAAGTGGTTGGGTGGGTTGGGGGATTGGGGGGGGGGGGGGGGGGGGGGGGGGGCATATTAAAGAGTAATGAATCACACACTCAGTCACAGGGTCGCCGGCTATGAATGTGCTCTCTGTTGGTTTTCCTGGAGCCTGGAGTTTACTAACTGATGACGCAGGCTGGACTTGATCAGAGACATGTGTTGCTGCAGATTCGATGCCAGTGAGAAGCATAGCGAGAAAGAGGGGAGAAGGGGGAGAGGTAGAAGGATGGACGGCGCCTGAGCTCTTTGCTTTTTCCGCCATGTGTCCTTCTGGGTACTGGTTCAGACTGTGACTGATGGGGTTGGAGGGGAGATGGAGGGAGAAAATGGACCTCACTTAAACATGGGGACAGGAAGCAAGAGATTCTCTGAGTATCCTGACCTAGCTTTTTTTTTTTTGACTATCATTACTCCCAAATTCTTGTGTGACATCTCAGCAAGCTCAGAGCAGCATGTCTACTTGACACAACAGCAGCCAAAGCAGAGTTTTCTCTACCGTGAAATGAAAAATAAAATGAGTCCTCTCAAACCAAACATGATGAGTCTACAGCATGGACTGTATATAAAAGATAGATGCCTGTGACATAACCCATTGGTTTGTGGACAACTACTTAGAAGCCTGGACTATTTTTGGAATCAGAAGCAAACATATTAGGAGCGCGAGGAGTGCTAAATTATTACTTCTTGGATGGTCTGGTCAAACAAATAACCACAAAGCAAGATATTATTTCCAAAAGGCATCAACAACATAGTCAATAATTCCAGTAAAACGACTTCAAGCAGCTGCAGGGAAGCTTAGCAAACAGCTAGCAGTACAGCCACCTGTATTGGCATCCACCTGTTACTCCAGGCTGTTCCTCAAAGAACCACGCCTCTACCAATGAATAGGCTGAGGTTGCTGCTTGGTCAACAGCCAGCACGCATCTTTGCTCCTATGGTAGTGGTGCTTTTAACTTAATGCTAACATTAGCATGCTACCTTGTGCATGTGTAGGAAAGTTAACTTTGCTTGTTAGAAAGAAACACAGAGTACATAGACTCGCGGGTCCATATAAACTATCGTTGCTGGTACTGCAACTTAAGCATGCGTGTCCATTTCATGCTTAGAACAGGCAAAGCGTGATGTCCACATGGGTGACCAGCAGGTCTGTTACACACTTTGCCGTGACACTGGGTTGGGAATAGTTATACACAAGGTGATTGAAGGGTTCTTCAAAGGAATTAAATAATTCTCCAGAGGGAATGTGAATACATCACATTTCAGTCTGAGCAGAAGTACAGAAATTGTCATTATGACTCATTTCTAAAACTATAGAAAGTTACCACCAACTGTTACGCTAATACATAATAATCCTCTCCACCTGCCAGAGGAGGAAATATCACCTGTTTGCTACAGCAGAGTGCACCTGAGCATATTTTCCCAGACAAAGTTCAAAACGACGTTGAGCTGTTGCCTGAGGCCTTAAAAGAGTATTATGAAAGAGGTAATGCAGACTTGGGCCCACACGTTGGAACATGTCACTGTGTAACCGTGTGTAAACAGAATCAGGCGGTGTGCTGGGAAACAGATTTCCTCCTCGCTTGCTGCTAACTTTTCAAGATTTTGATTTGCTGAACATAGAAAGCTCTGTGTGAAAGTGAGATATGCTTACTTGGGCATGCCAGCTCATGCCATGTCTAAATGTGTTGTACACTTGAATATCACTAACAGAATTGCTAATTGAGTCATGATACTGTCTGTGGCATGTCATTTCCCATGAATGTGTCATTTCCCATAAACCACACCAGCATGAGAAACAGCCCTATTTGGAGCAGGAATAGGAGTTTGGTTTGTCGCTGACGAAGTGGAGGATATCCAAGGCTTCCCATTTGTTCAAATGGAGATCAAAGAAAGTTAAAGCTGGAGGCAGTGCACCGCAGGAACAGATGCATGGCATCCAAACACTTCCCTGAGACAGTAAACAGCAACAATGTTCCTCATGTACACACGCTCACACAGAGATTACAGGCAACAGCTGTCATAATGTCATCAATCATTGCTCAATCCTACATCTTCAGATAAACACACGCAGACGTAGGTGAACACAGGCATACACACTGAGAAGTTGTCTCCTGCGTGGGAGGCCTTGAGCAGCAGCTGTTAATGATGGAAAACACCCGACACTCCCACCGACACCCCACAGACCGTCCTGTCATTGTGACACACCGAGGGCTGCTGACTCCCCAAAGGCTCTGAGGCTCCGGGCCAGGACAAGAACGATCTATTCATCAGCAGTCCAGCTTTCAAACAACTCCACCAACCACACAGAGAAGCGGTTGATTCTGCACAGTTGGTTCCCAAACAATAGATACACACAGGCCAATAAGCAAGCACTCGCACAATCCCAAATCTATGCACGCACAGAGACACATGCACACAGTACTGCACATGTTGAAGCCATTATCCTGTTGCTTGTTAAGTCATTACTCTATAGCTTGTTATTTTCTCAAGCAAGAGAAAGCAATCTATCCACAAAGGAGTGCTGAGAGATTTGCCACCCGACTGAGTCCTGGGATATGGGAAGTTACCCTGAAATTTGAGGAATGTGGTGAGGTCTGAAACCTAAGGAATACAGAAAATGATCATCTACTGGAACAGTGAAGCTTCTTTCCTGGAGTTTCCAATTTGGAGCTGGAGCCAAGATTGTGAGAGAAGTCCACAGGGAGGGAGTATTATAGACATTACTGATGACAGCGCAGAAAAGTTTCAGTCCACCAATGGGAAGAGGAGGAACTGACATAGTCTGAGAGCTTTGACTTATTCATGGTGGATCTCAGACATCTGGTTTCCATTTCCCTCCTCTCCCAAGACAGTGAATGCTGGCAGCCGGGCTTTTCAATGAAATCGTCTATTCAACTTCCTGTGCTATCAGTTTAGCATAAGTGTGTGTGCCACAAAGAGCAATGAAAGCAATTCTCAGCACATAGACAGTTATTAAAGTGAACTGCGCTGCTTTCTTCCAGGGTTTATTTTTAGTTTCCCAGCTCCGAGCCCTGACGCCACCCTCAAGGTTTATTGGCACTCCATGAGCAGCCATTTTCACAGCATCCTCTCCACAGCAGGAAAACCCATGAGCCAGCACACTCTCACCACACTGCTAATGAGTGACACATGTCCCTCCCCACCCCCCCGGCTCCCCAAACCCTACCGCTGACACTTCCAGATCAAAGCCCTCGAAGTGAAGTTTCACACCCAGACCCCCACCCACCCACCATCCACCTACTCTTTGACACACAAGCGACATGTCTGAGGGCAGCCAAATGGTGACGCACCTGTCCTTTCTACATTTAACGCAAGCAGTAGTGTCGCTGTCTTCCAGTTACACTTTCAATGTGTATTCCAGCTGTGGATAATATGAGATCAGATAACACTACGCAGATATGGTGCATATCAGTGGGAGACATGAGTAAGACACCGATCACTGTGATGAAAAATATTCATCTGCACCAAAGCCAGTGGGTGGACAGATTAAGGAGAGGAAATGGAATCACAGAAACCCGATTGTGAAAGTCTGGATCAACACTGAATCTCTCGCCCCATGAATCTTGAGATCCTTTTCATTAATCTAACCGCCTCACCCATCCACCCATCTCGAGCTGAAATACTGTCCGAGCCACACAGCCGAAGGGCGTCGAGAACAGAGCAGGCAAGGGAGGGGAGTAGGGGGCTAGCCAGGGCGAAGGCAGGAAATCCCAATGCAGCATGAACTATTTTCCTCCATAGTTCCACCAGAACAGCTCTTTGTACCAGCCCCCCACCCCACCCCCCTCTATTGGGCCTCTGTCTCTGACAGCCATCCACTGCTGTTCTATGAGGCAACCGCACCACCACCGCCACCACCACAGTGAAAGAAACAATCCAAAACTCTCTCTCACACACACACGCACACACACACACACACACACACGCACACACACACACACACACACACGCAGTTCACTTGTGGGCCGTTACTCAGCAGTGCTGGGGGTGGACGAGCAGGGATCAAAAAGCTTGGGGTTCCCCTCCATCTCAGTCCAAAGTCCCACTGTGGTTAGACCGTAGACAGAGAGGCACCTTACTTTACATAGAGCCCCCAAATTCCAAAAACACACAAGCATAGAGAAGAAGAAGAAGAAGCACAAAAACTGCACGAAAACTGCCTCCATTTTTTTGCAATGCAAATTCAGTATAGGGTAAAATGATCTGTAACAAATGGACTCTTTTTCTTTCTCGTTCTTCTCGTCAAACATTCCTTGGCAGTAACTCTCCATCTCCTCACAGTATCACTTGATCATTGAGAACACACATGGTCTTCATGTGACTCCAATGAAGAGATGGCTCTGCGGAGGCATGAGGCAACAAAAGTCAATTTTGTCTTGGACTCTCATTTCACAGTGACACACATTCCACTTCATTAGGACTGAGCCGTTAGAGGAATGACAGCAATTCAGGTCAGTGACACTGGTGGAGAAATATCCGTGTTAAACTTTCAGCCACAAGACACACTGAATACGTGTTCCCGCATTGCAACATCAAATCCAGACACAGTGCTGATTTGTTGCAGAGCAAGAACCAGGTCTGTGATTGACTTGGATTTATTTTATGCACCACTGAGACCCCATGCAAAGACCGAGAGGCCTCCAAAAAAAAAAAAAAGCCCACAGCAAGGCTCTTTTTTCCTAAGACAAACTCATAGCTGTAGAAGAGGGAAGTGTGAGTATACGGTGGGTGGGAGTAAGCAAGGCACCTTGCAACAGCTGGTCTGAATTATCCGTGGGGTCGGGGGCAGTCGGCTAGGGGGGGGATGTGGAGGGGAGGTGTGGAGACTCCTGGCGCCAGGATCGGGCCAGCAGGTCAGGGAGGATGACGATTACCAAAATACTAGCAGACAGCCATAGCCTTGCAAAAAAAAGAAGGGGGGGGGGGGGGGGGGGGGGTTCCTGGCTCACACTGCTCACAGCTACAGGATGGGCAGGCAAGTGGACGAACATGGAGGGAGCCTCTGTGTGTTTGTGTGTGTGTGTGTGGGACGCTCCTACTTCCACTTCCTATGAGATAGCCCCTTCCTGTCATTGAGAAACATAGAGAAACACCGTGTTAATGACTGCTAGGTGAAATGACCTTTAGTTTGTGAGGGAACACAATAAAGCAAGAGTGGCCCAAAGGTGACTTTATAACATAGAAAAATTTAGAAAGTTCTCTTTCATAAAATAGAACTTATTTTTTCCCCCTGTATAATAGCAGAAAGCAGCTGCCTACAAGGTGCAGCTCACTCATAAGGTTCCTTTTGTGTTTCCTCTCAGGCTGAACTGATCACATGTGAACGGCTTCAAAACAGATTGTGCTTATCTCATGGCGTCCTCTGCTGGTGAACTGTGTAAAGCTACATCGACAGACAGAATTATTCAGTGGGAGACATTATACATGTGTGTCATATCTATTTGTGATCATAATTATTTGTGCCAGGATCTTCAGATATAAATGTATTACCTCCCCTCTTGCACTGCTACTGTAACACGGTCCTTTCTCCTGTGAGGATAAATAAAGAATTATCTTATTTCAATGATCTGCAAAGACGTAAAGTCATTATGTTCAGAAGAGCATTATGCAAATCATATATATCTTAAAATGAACTCAGATCTCACAGATACTTAATTTGACACTAGCTTTTTTTTAACCTGCACATACTTCAGCCCCAAAAATTCACAACTCTAAGAGAGCATAGTCCTATACAATAACTTCTCTCTTGGAAAATTGCAATGCTCACATCATATTCATTGACACTATTTTAAAAATGTTACATCAAGCGATCACTTGAAGTTACAGCATAGCCGTGCACATCTGTGACTCTGGAGACTAAATGTTTCATTACATCTGGGATTTGTTAATGTCATTTATCATAAAAAAAAATGCTTAAGTGTTCTTATGAAACTACAGAAGATACTGCTGTGTGTTATTTCTCAGCATACTAAAGTAATCTTATTAATATTATTATATAGCATATATATATATATATATATATATATATATAGCAGTGAGTTACTAAATCCCGCATTTTCCTTCGGGTGAAGCTGGATTTACAAACAAGGTCGCTGAATATTCAGCCAAACAACTGTAAGTACTCGTTAAAATAGCTCAATTTCTATCTCCACATTTTTAAAAACAAACAACATCAACTCTCCACATTCAAAGCAGCTTTGTAGATCTGTTTGTACAGCAGCAGTAGAAGTAGGGCTTGTTTACTTGAGAAATCTGCACAGTTTTTCTTTCAACGTGAAAGCATAAATATCTGTAATCCACACATGCTTTGTCTGACTTTGAAATGACTAAAGCTCATGTAAATCACTGTGTTTTTGAAATCACTGCACACTGGCTGCCACAGACTGATTAAATGAGCACAAATAAAATCACCTGAGATCAGTCAAAACTGCTGTTTTACCCACCAGCTCTGCAGTTTTGATGCAAATGCTGACATTTTACTCTCTGCGGGTTCCCCCATGTTTCCTGTCTGTCTTCTCTGCTCCTATCTTTCTAGCTTTTTGAAAAGCTGGGGAAAAAGGTAAGGAAGGTAGAATCCTGTGATTAATGCTTTGTAGCAGCAGAGGGTAGCATTGATCCAAATTGCAACAGCTTCCACTAAAAGGGCAAATATCGCTCACATTTTCAGTCCCGTTATAACTGACTCAGAGCTGACACGAAGGCCTGTAACTCTCTTTATACAGAAGCTATGATTTGTTTGCAGATTCCGATTTTCCATCCTCTCTGATTGGCAGTCAGCCACAGTTAAGGATACTTAACTCCAACCTCTGATGTTCACACTATTCTGGTACTGCCAATTAGGAGATGAAAACAGACCACTAACACACTGTCGTATTGTGAGAGAAGAGGAAGACTGAGACACATACACGGTGCCAGCTGTCCGAGTGTCTGGCCTGCTGCCGGGAAGTAGCACTTCTCTGAATGCCAAGCTGATCCTTCTGTTACATCTCGGAGAGTGAAGCAGGAGCACGGAGCTTTCCCTCAGGACTCTCTTCACCTGCTCCCGCTCCAGCTTCTTGCTGCTCAACATCCTGCGGCCACACATACCTCAGACTAGCTGTTAAATGTTGGCAGCATCTCTCAAAGGCCTGGGAGGAATGTTTAGGTGGGTCCGAGGTTGATGCCATCTGCCGGCACTGGAAAACTAGAGCCGAGCAGTAAATCCCAAACACAGTGGCGATGAAAACCTTCTCTAAAGTGAAATGACAGGATCATCAGTGGAGGCCATGGCTTTTATTTTCTATCATTATTTGGGTGAAAGAAACATCTTCACATTATACTCTTCACTGTGAGCGGGGCTTACTTTACAGGACAGGAGAAGACGTTTGAATGATTGGAATAAAAGGAGGAATCTGTGAAAATATGCAAAGAACACATGGAACAGCTCAGAATGCTTTAATCTTTATCAGCTGTCAACATAAATCATAAACTTTTGGTCTGATTAGTTCATTTGACCACAGTTAATCACATATAACTACAACAATTCCAGTAGTAACACCGCAAAGTCCAGCATGAATTTTTACTGTGGCCATAAAAGCAAAGATGCAGAAAAATATTACATTTTTATGACTATAAGGAACATGGGAATGAAAGCACATGAATTTTTACAGTAAATAGTGTTTAATAGAAAAGCAGTAATCAGAAGTGTCAAATAAACTAAACTAACTAAAACTGTAAATTCGGTTGTGAAAACATTTGTTGTCATTAACTAAAATGAAGCTAAAAGCTAAAACTAGGTGTGAAAAGAAAACATTTTAGTTAACAAATAAATACTAGACTTTCAAAATGATGTCTACCTAAAAACAAGCTCAAATTTAAGAAATAAACTTAATTTTATTGTTTCTCAGTTTAGTCAAATTTGCTAAAACAGGTGCTGAGAATAACACTGGAACTAGTAAAAACTAATGATGTTGTTTAGACTTTTTTAAACAATAAAAACTAAGGAGGAAATCCACCCTGGAAACTAACTGAAACCAGACTGAACTGAAAACAAAAAAAAACTCAAAAGGAAATTGGATTATAAGCTAATTTAATAATGCAAAAAATGTAATAACGCTGGCTGTGAGAAAAACACTCAAACAGTTCTGAACAGATGTTTTGCCAGTTTGCTGGTCTGGAGCGTTCAGGTGTGCGTTAACACGGTGCCAAGGAAGAAAGACATCAGCGTTTCCAAACAGTGCAAACTCCAATGATTATTCACAAGTAGAAAACATTCAAGACAGCTGCCAGTCTGCCCAGCAAATTCATCCCAAGAAAAAAGAAAACATTTAAAATTTTGAATTTCATGACAGCACAATTAGAAAAAGACTGAACAAATATGGCTTATTTGGAAGGGTTGCCAGAAGAAAGCTTTTTCTCTCTAAAAAATAACTTTGCAGCACAGCAGACAGACGAGACCAAAGTAGAGATGTCTGGCCATAATGCACAAACACCTCATACACCTCATATTGCACGGTTGCAGTGGTGATAATTTGGGCTTGTTTTGCAACCACAGGACCTGGGCACCTTGCAGTCTCTGAGTCGACCATGAACTCTTCTGTACACCAAAGCATTTTAAAGCCAAATGCAATGTCATATGTCTGACAGCTAAGGCTTGGCCCAAACTGACAAGGATCCCAAGCACAGCATCAAATCTACCATATAATAGCTGAAAAAGAAAATAATCTAGAGGTGCAAGGACCCAGTCAAAGTCCAGACACCAGCATGACTGAGATACTGTGGTGGGACCTTCAAAGATAAACTAATGTCCACAAATCTCAACAAGCTGAAGCTGAGCGGTGAGACACGCTACTAAAAGAACTGTTTTTACTCAGCATTTTTACCAAAACCATTTCTGGGTTTTTGTTTGATGACTTTGTCAGAATAACTCAGGAAAACTATGACTGATCGGGGAGGCTTACCTTGCAGACACAAAGCTGCAGATCTGTATTTTTTAACAGTGCTTTAACCTTTAAAAATTCATGTTTACAAGAACGATAGTGAGTAATAATGAAAAAAAGGGTCAGCAGTTTTTGATTTCATAATAATCCATTTATTTACCCTGCAGATTTTGGTCAGCAGGCAGCATTTTCCCAAAGGGCTCAATCATAAAACCTCAGTTGTATTTCTGACTTATATAGATGATATTATGCAGGGGAAGGTTGTGAGTCACTAAAAGGTATTTTCCCTAAATCTAATATATATATATATATAATGCTTTGATAATGCTTGAGCTGAGTGACGTGTGTCAGTCATCTCGGATTCTGCCTGGAAACAATGTGGAATAACTGAACTCGATGGTGCTTGTGCAGTTTCCACAGGCCGACAGGTGAAATGTTGCATGGCAGAGATGCTGATGGTGTTGGTGTGGATGAGTGCATATTGGTGTATGGGCACGTACATGTAAAGGAAACATACAGGGCACTTGGAGCCTGTGTAAACTGTGAAAGAGCTGCCACGCGGCCTGCTGAAATGCCTTTCATTGTGACAGCAGTTCTGTCTAAACAGCGATTACGGTCAGAGGCCGAAGCGCTGCCACCCGTATCCCTGGGCGTCTTTAACAGACTCTCAACGGGGCTGACAGTAAATTAGGGGAAGCTATGTCTACCCTGACAGTGAGATGCTGTAGGTCACTGGCTGAAGGTCTTTCCAAGCAGCTAGACAGGTTTCCCTTCCAAGTCTATTTAAAGTCAAGCAGACCAACTGAAGTCATGGCGTACTGTTTAGAAACAGTGATTTCACTGGAACCAAAATACAAGCGATCAAAAACGTGGAGGGATACCATCATGGGACCTGAAATGTTTTGTAATGCATCCACTTAGCATTTTGCAGTGATTTATCTGACAGTAATGCAGGTAATAGAAATGAGGTAGACAAACTGTAAAGTCCAGTCATGAATCATTATACTGAGAACAGACATCATCAACTAGCTTACAGTTCACAGATGTATTCGTGTTCGTCCCTGTTCTGTAACTTTCCTGAGCAAACAGCTTACAGACAGCAAAAATGCTAAAGACTGACAAACGGCTTCAGCTCAGTTTACTTTCCATCATCACGCAGTACAAAGCAAGCGAATCTCACTGCAGTGGATTCTTTTTAGTGTGTTTAAATGAAGCTTTTGGGCTCGTGAGTGATATGTCTGTGTGCCCATGCAGCCTCGTTAACCCTTTCTTCCAACTTTATTAGATAGGGGTGGGGGGGGGGGGCAGCGGGGCTGTCACTGAGATCCTGGAGTGCGTCAGATTGTCTGCGGGCCTGTGTTTGGATAAGGCTGTACGCCCATTGTTTCTGATGCCCCAGCTGGGCCGAGGTATGCCTCCATGCTCCTGAAATAGAAAGACAGCTGAGGGCTGCCATGCATACTGAGGGCAGGGCCGGCCGGGCCCACTGACCCAGACCACATCTTAGCACAATGAGAGACGGAGTATTGTCTGGAGCCAGAGGCTAATAGCTGAGGTATCAAACGCCCCAAATGGATTGCTAAAAGACTGATTAACTCCGCTGCGTGTTATTGTTGTCTGTGTATGGGTAAACGTATGGGTGGGTTGGAGCGGAGCGGGTGTGGCGGAGTAATTGGGGCTTTGGGGTGTGTTTCTGCCACGCGACTGCCCGTCTCCACTCCAATGAAGCAATGGCTAAGACCTGAGCCCGCACAGTTGCTGCAAGGTATTGTGGGCAGGCACGAGGCGATTACAGATATATCCACCAGCGATGAATGCTTTAATCCGAAACGAAACATTGCTTCACCGCCCAATTTTAGGTTACTGCTATAATACAAAGCAGGGATCTTCAAATCAAGCTTTTTTTTATTATGTTTTCTTTTATTTTAGATCATATATTTTCACCACAGCAAACAAACTGTGTTGCTGCTTTCCCAAAAGAAAAAAAGAGCAACTGAAAGAGGCCAGAAAGATCAAGTTGTTAGCTGGAAAGGCTGCACGGAGCAGTTGTAGATGGATAGACGGGGCTGCAAGATTCTTCACAAGAAATCCATCTCAAACTGATTTATATTAAAAGTAAAACTTTAAAAGAAAACCTGAAAGAGATTTTTTTTTTTTGCCTTATTCTACTCATTAAAAAAAGATAAAGGATCTGGATTTGAAAAGTTGTTCGTTCATTTTAATCAGCAGGTTACAATTTTTTATTATTATTTGTGGCATTACTGTTTCTGATGAAAATTCCCAACATGGAGAGAGGTGCGACCGTGCGGTGCGTGATTAAACACTGCAGAGAATGACTGCAGTCATAATTCCCAATCTCCCTCCATCTCACTGCCTAAGCCCGCTGGCATTCGGTGCATGAGGATCTAAAACAACTGTGACCGACCCCCAGATCAAGCCTCGATGCCCAAAATGTCAGCTCCTCGCTTGTACATCACCAAACTGTCGGTGAGCCAACACCGCCCCCTCGGGAGACTGACTCTGTCCCAACTTTTTTTTTTTCCCGGTGCTGGGCGCTACAGCTGGAGGACAGCTCAGTAACTCAAAGCTGCACAAATGTCTCATAATCAAAGCAGAAGGAATAACGGGCCTGGCTACATTAGGGTCTAAATGATTTTGAGGAACACTGGGGACGTAAGGAGAGCTGTTGCTCTGAGAAGTCAGCTGTTGCAGTGGGCTGCAGTGTAGCAGTGCAGAGAGATGAGGGGGGGGCAGACGCTGAAACTGCAATCACTTGTGTGTGTTTACGTGCTGGAGTTTGTGGATTATTTAAAGCCAGTAGCTCTGGGGACTTTGGGATTCATCTTCTCCTCATGTGTTATCAGCATGCCAGCTTTTCAAATGGTGCACCAAAGTGACACGGTACATAAACCTGCCTCTGCTTCTCTGAACAGACCCTTGTCCCAGAATAGCTCCGGCCTGCTCTATCTAACTGATGCCTAAGAAAGTTTGAGCCATCGCGGCAACACCTCTCAGTCTGTCACGGCGACGGATAGCGGCATCAACAAAGATGGCCGCCCCTCGAGCCAAGACATCCCATTATGAGTTTGTTTTCGTTTCTCTCTCTGAGTTTGCGTGGAGAGAGGACCCTCTCTGTCGTGTTAGAAGAAGCACTTCTCAGGGTTTGGTAAAAATAAATAAATAAATAAACACCTACAGTGTCGAGAACAGTGGGGGGGGCATTTTTGGCTTATCTACACGGCTTTTGCTGATTTTGACGCAGCCGACAGTTAGCAGCCAATCTCCCTATCAGGAATGCTGGACTCTGGCTTTGTCTATTCTGAGAAACTGTGGTCCCCCCACCACCACCCCCACGCTGCTGCACTGTCACCCTGCTCTCATACCAGGCACCAACCTCTCCCCTTGCTCTGAAGGTCAGATCTGGTGGAGCAGGAGTGTGAGAGGCGCAGTGTTTATGATACAGTTACTGGACACACAAAATTACAGCATCTACGAATGACAATACAGCGCAGCGTGCTTTCAGTGGACAGTCATCAGGACGCCTCTTCTCTCTCTCTGAGGCTTGGTGTGGTAAATCCAAACATGTTCCTGGCATCAGCCCTGAAGGAAAATTCAAAATAAAATAAATAAATAGATAAACCCCCCCCCCCCCCCCCCCATCCCCAAAGAAAAGAAAGAAAAAAAGAAAAAAGTGTGAAACTTTTTAACACTTCTTTTGGATAAATTTATACATTTATTGGTTTTAAATTCATATGAGCCCAGCGCCATGTTTCTCTCTATTAATATAATGTTGTATATTTATAGTAACGTGTTTAATGCCACACAGCTCCTGAAATAAGCTCTTCTAAGGTTGCATCCTCTGTGGCCATACACAATAGCAAACATCCCTGGCAGCACTTGACAACAAAAAGGCTGCGTGACTATTACTTAGAGGCCAACATGAGTTCACAGCATCAAAGTCACCCAAGAGGTTAAATGTAGATTAAAACAAAACAGTGAGATTTTAAGAATGGAGAACGCTTGGCTGTAACTTTGATTCTGTTTTAGTAGTTTTTTTTTTTCTATATTTATTCCAGTTTTTCGTAAACAGAAATCACTGTCTTGGTAGAGGTAATGATGCATTACCCTTCGACGTCTACAAAGTGCAAAAAAAAAAATTCCCCCTTCCAGGATGCTCCTAATGCAACTCTCCAGCACTCCCTCGCAGTGTGTACAGTGCATAAAATAACTGGGATACAAAAATAGCCGGCTTGAGTTTAGCGCAATGACAAAAACGTAGCTTTCCTTTTGTGTCAATTGAGACAGGCGCCCCGCACCAATAGGAGTCGGAGGAGGTGGCATATGCTAATGAGGGACAAATGTCCACTGACCGTGACCTTGAGGAAAACAGTATAAAGGAGGGCACATCCCAGTAAGCAGTTATTTCGTTGTGCTCTTCCTGAGGTCAGTGGACAACTTTTTGCCTTTGTTTGGTAGGTTGAACATTACGCATTTTGCGCGCGGGTTGGCTGAGTCCAGATTTCATTCTCAAGAGTAAAGTCATATTATTTACCTTCGTTTTCACGCGTCGGTTAATGCGCTTTAAAATTCTGCAGTTTTCTTCTAATTACTTGACAGCGGATTCGCGCTCTTTACGCACGGGCTGCGTTTTCGTTTCTTCCGTTGTGGAAGCTGAAGTAACAACAGCAGCTTTGACATGTAATGAACTACTGACCTTAATGCAAAGATCTGTCTTCTTATCAAAGGAATTCCTCAACTCGTTGGTGCCTCCAGTTTTCGGGGCCGGCGAGGAGCTGCCACCATGTCGCGCTTTGACACGAGGGAGTTTGGAGAGGCTGCACCGTTTTTACGCAAATCTGATCTGGAGCTGCTGGCGGTGCAAACCATGGCTTTTGACGGTAGGCCTTTTAAGGAGACTTCAAACAAACGGAACCTTAAAGAGAACTTCACATTAAAAACATTATTAATAGAAATTTATTTAGTTTTGGATTCTATTATAAATTTGGATCAATAGTTTTTTGGGGAGGTTTGACTGTTTTTTGTTTTTTTTAAAGGAGAAATCCATGTGATGCTGTGCGATTAGGCCGTTTCATTGGAGTAATAATGCAGTGTTTGATGCAGTGTTTTAAAGGAATAAAATGAAGAGTTTTGAAACAAGGCAAAGTTTGTGTAATTTATTTTTAAAATTTGAACTCATTCTGATCGCAACAAATGCAGGCTAACATGACATATATTTCTCTCTTTTTGCAGTAAAAAAATCTTTTTATTCTAAGCTTGCTTTTGAAAAATGTAATGCCTTTTTTTAAACATTATTAGCATTTTGATTATATTTGTTTTGTATAATTTTGTTTAAATCTGCTTAATAAAATGTTAATTAAAACTTTAAAATTTTTTTTTACAAAATTATTGTTATTAATTCCCCAAGTAATGCTCACCTCTCTACTCTCCTGTCAGGTAAGAAACGAGCTTGGATCCCTGATGAAAAAGAGGCTTACATTGAGATTGAGATCAAGGAGGTCAGCGGTGACAAAGTCATTGTGGAGACCAAAAATGGGAAGGTAAATGTCCATCCCTCTGTAATACCTACTGACACCTGTTCTTAACGCTTTAACAAATTGTATCTACATCATTTCCTTCTCATGTCTTTCTGTGTCCATCACGTCAGACCCTGACAGTGAAGGAGTGTGACATCCAGCAAATGAATCCTCCTAAGTATGACATGATCGAAGACATGGCCATGCTGACGCACCTCAATGAGGCCTCTGTGCTTTACAACCTGCGCAGACGCTACAGTTCCTGGATGATCTATGTGAGTATCAACACTGAGGGATTGGACTGCCCACAGAACATGTTTCCATGTTGCTTAAAGTGGCAAGATTATCCAGAGTTCAGCTGTGAGCTCGTGCAATGTCAGCCTGTCAGTAGAAAGATGGTTTTAGGTGCCTTGTGTCCTTCTGTTTCCTCAGACCTACTCGGGGCTCTTCTGCGTGACAGTGAACCCATACAAATGGCTGCCTGTCTACACACCTCCCGTGGTCGCTGCCTACAAAGGCAAGCGCCGCTCCGAGGCACCGCCACACATCTATTCGATTGCAGACAATGCCTACAATGACATGCTGCGCAGTGAGTGCACACACACACACACACACACAACTCTGTAAAGCAGTATACACACGTAACAAATATAAACGCACACTTATTTTGTCTTCATCAGATCGGGAGAATCAATCCATGCTTATCACGTAAGTATCAGCTGCTTCATAATAAAAACATTTTTTTGCTTTTGTTTCAAGGCACAAATTAGGGAAGAAATATACTACTTACACATAAACGCATTTCAAAGATTTGAATTTTTTTTTTTTCCTCCAAGTTTTTGGCTCTGACTGAACTTTGTTTCTTACTTTTTTCCTTTTTTTTTTTTCTCCCCACTTGTAACATGCAGTGTACATTTACCAGTTTTGTGAGCAGTTTTTACTGTTTATCTGTTGTATGTACACTTTGTTATTTTTTACACTCCTATAGCGGAGAATCCGGTGCTGGCAAAACTGTCAACACGAAACGTGTCATTCAGTATTTTGCCATTGTGGCAGCTCTCGGGGAAACAACTGCCAAAAAAGGAGTAAGGCTGATGTGGCAACCCATATTTTTGTTTCCTCCTGTTTTTAATCTTTTTTTTTTTGTTTTTCTTCTTCTTTTTTTTTTTGTTTTTTTGCTGCATTTTATTTTGATTTTCTTCCTTTTTTTTTGGTCCCAGGAACCCCCCTCAGTGTACACCCTTTAAACCATATCCATACATTTTCCTCACTGTCAACATGGTGAATGTGAGAACTGATTACGTTCATGTCTGAGTCTCTACCTTCATGTGTTGTCTTCCAGCTGCTCCACTCTGCTTTCTTGTTGGCTCCAACTGTTTTTTTGTTTTGTTTTTTTAATTTCCCTTTCATGTGTCCCTTTTTTATGGCTTAAAAATTTAATTTTCTCTTATTTTCCCCCTTTGCTTTAACTTTAATTTTTGGACTTTTCCGTGTTGTTTGATGCTCCCATTTTTCTTCCCTGCGTTCATCATATGAAACACGGTGGCCATTGATTTTTACCACCACTTTAACACCAAGTTTCTAATTTTCCAGTCGATCATGGTGTTCCCCTTTTATTGTGAAAGCATTATTCAGTCGTGCTTTCTATGATATGACACTCACACGCCTTTCACCTTCTTCTCTTGCAGCAAGGCCCTGCAACCAAAACTGGGGTGAGTTTAACAGCAAATAAAATTGAACTGTCAAAAGTACTTTGACTGAGTATTTTTACATTTTGCTTGTGCTCTCTGCAGGGGACTCTGGAGGATCAGATCATTGAGGCAAACCCTGCCATGGAGGCGTTCGGTAATGCCAAAACGCTAAGGAATGACAACTCATCCCGATTTGTGAGTAACTGGAAATAATACTTTGTCTAAAATGGAGTTTATGGATTGAAGAAGGTTTGACTTTTTTTTTTTTTTATGTTGGTTATTTAGTTTAATAGTGGTTTAATTATTCTGCAGGGCAAATTCATTAGGATCCACTTTGGACCGACTGGCAAACTGGCCTCAGCTGATATTGACATATGTGAGTAAAATGAAAGAAGCGCACAGTTCTCAGTTTGTTTCATGTCTCACACAAACACGTCCTTCAGATCTTCTGGAAAAATCCAGAGTTATATTCCAGCAGCCCGGTGAGAGAAGCTACCACATCTACTACCAGATCATGTCACAGAAGAAACCTGAACTCTTAGGTTAGTTATACTGGCTGCTGTAGATATTTACATACGGCGTACTACCACAGAACTGCGGCATGATTTGGAAAACTTTTTTTTTTTTTTTCCCAGACATGCTGCTGGTGTCCTCCAACCCATATGATTACCACTTCTGCTCTCAGGGTGTGACCACTGTGGAGAACCTGGATGATGGGCAGGAGTTGATGGCCACTGATGTAAGCTTGTACCCTCTGTTCATTAATAAAATAGTAAATCTGCAAAATTGTGAGCTTTGCTTTCTTGGCCTTTTTATAGCATGCCATGGACATCCTGGGCTTCCTCCCAGAAGAGAAGTATGGCTGCTATAAAATTGTAGGAGCCATCATGCACTTTGGCAACATGAAATTCAAGCAAAAGCAGCGTGAGGAACAGGCGGAGGCCGACGGCACTGAAAGTAAGAACCTCTGGTTTACTAGGAGTGGGCACAAAAGTACTAAATGTAACAACGCAGTTAAACTCATTCTTTCATCTCCTTTTCTGTGACCAGGTGCAGACAAAGCCTCATACCTGATGGGAGTCAGTTCAGCTGACCTCATCAAGGGCCTTCTCCACCCAAGGGTGAAGGTGGGAAACGAGTATGTTGTGAAGGGGCAGAATGTTGAACAGGTGAGGAGATAAAGAGTTACAATCTACCCCATAATAATCATATACACATTTATCAATATGTCAGATGTGTAAAAGCGGAAGCGCGCTTTACAGTGGAGTAAAGATTCAGCGATTGCTGTCTTACCACTGTGCTAATGGCTGGTGGGAGTTCGGGGGGGGATAGCTTCTTAATCCTCAGTCAATCAATACACTCACCTCTTCACACACACACTAGAATCTGGTATCTAAGCAACAGAGACTATCCATGTGAATGACAGCTGTGTTCCTTCTGCGTGTGTGTGCGCGTAACTGTGCGTGGGTGCTGAAGGTTACCTATGCAGTTGGAGCTTTAGCCAAAGCCACATATGACCGCATGTTCAAATGGCTCGTGGGGCGCATCAACCGGACTCTGTACACCTCCCTCCCTCGCCAGTACTTCATAGGAGTCCTGGACATCGCAGGGTTTGAGATCTTTGATGTGAGTTGATCTGAATTGCATTCAAAATTTAAGAAAGCTGTTAAGATCAAACTAATTCTGCACTTGTATGATCATAGATCAGTTTATAATGTGCTCGTATGGCGCCATCACTCTCACTGTAACGACCCGGCAACATTTCAGGATGGCCTGTAACATTTTCTCTTGTTTTTCATGCAGTTGGGTTCTGTAGTCCCTCCTCTGAACACCTATTCCTTTTCTTTTTTTTCCTTTTTCATTGAAGCTCAACAGCTTCGAGCAGCTGTGCATCAACTTCACAAACGAGAAACTGCAACAGTTTTTCAACCATCACATGTTCATCCTGGAGCAGGAAGAGTACAAGAGAGAGGGCATCGAATGGACTTTCATCGACTTCGGGCTGGACCTTCAAGCTTGCATCGATCTCATTGAAAAGGTGAGCACAGCGTTGCGCTCTTACAGTCTGAACCAGAGTTTTTCTAGAGACTAACATGCTGTGTTTGCTGCAGCCACTGGGCATCATGTCCATCCTTGAAGAGGAGTGCATGTTCCCAAAGGCTACAGATAACAGCTTTAAAGCCAAGTTGTATGATAATCACCTCGGAAAGTCACCGAATTTCCAGAAACCACGGCCAGACAAGAAGCGCAAATTTGAGGCCCATTTCGAACTGGTGCACTATGCTGGAGTAGTAAGTTGGTCTTCACTAAACTAATTCTACAAGATAAAAGCTTACATATAATTCATTGCCTGTTTATTAATTTGTGATTATTTATTTTTTTTTTTGTAGGTACCATACAATATTTTTGGCTGGCTAGACAAAAATAAGGACCCGCTGAACGAGACAGTGGTGGCTTGTTTCCAAAAGTCCTCCAGCAAGCTGCTGGCTTCTCTGTATGAAAATTACGTTGGCTCTGATTCAGGTACAGTTAGCAGGATTCTGATGGATGGCTAAAGAACAAATGAAAGGAGGTTTTAAGGTGGTGAAACTAATCCTTCCTTTGGCACCCTCGCAGCACCCGACCCCAAGGTCAAGGAAAAGAGGAAGAAGGCAGCCTCCTTCCAGACTGTGTCGCAGCTTCACAAGGTGAGGCTGCAGCCGCCGGGCTTGTGAAAAAACACACTGGAGAGGAAAGCGAATGTAGTGAGAGGCTTTAATGTCAGTGTTTAGTGAGAAATTGGGGACATCACTGGCTCGTGGGGACGGAGGCAGTTAAGACTTGCAGTGATGTTTAGGGCAATGATCACATGAACATCACTTTAAGTCTGTGCTGGCTCCTCTCTTCTTTACGTCAAGGATTTCACGTGTGAGCATAATAAGTTTTACATGACACTTTCATGGATACTATTTGGAATGATCAGAGTTTTTAGAGGATACTCATAGTATTTTTATTTACTCATTTGTTTTGATTTGCGGCGATTCTTTGCTCCTGCAGGAAAATCTGAACAAGCTGATGACCAACCTCCGCAGCACCCAGCCCCACTTCGTTCGCTGCATCATCCCTAATGAGACCAAGACTCCAGGTAAACCAAAACATGATCACTCATCACTTATTACCAGATGCTAAACAATAGGGGACTAGACTAATTTTTGAAAGCTGCTCTGCGCAGGGATCATGGATCCATTTCTCGTGCTGCACCAGCTGCGTTGCAACGGCGTGCTGGAGGGTATCAGGATCTGCAGGAAGGGCTTTCCCAACCGCATCCTCTACGCTGAGTTCAAACAGCGGTAAGATGTACGCACAGATCGTTCAGGTCACATTGGGAATATCATGGTGCTATCACAGTCTTTTTTAATCATTCATTCAGCTACCGCATCCTGAACCCACACGCCATCCCAGATGATAAGTTTGTGGACAGCAGGAAAGCGGCAGAGAAGCTGCTGGCCTCCCTGGATATTGACCACAACCAGTATAGATTTGGACACACAAAGGTGAGAGGCAGCAGCCCGTGTGCTCACCAGACTCCACAGTATTTCTATTTTATTAATTTTTTTATTAATCTGTTCCACATTTCTAATAATTTGCATAAAAAACACATTTTTTTTACAGAATAAATGACCAAACAATAAATAAAAATGCTGCATATAAATGTTTACACGTGAATGAATCAGTATTAATGATTAAATAAAGGGCTAATTACATGTATAGCAATGCTTATTGTTTTCTGCATTAGATATTTAACAATAGACCAATTTTAATAAGTTTAGTCGATTAGAATTCTGTGCTTTTCTTTAGTTTTAAGTTTTAACGCATGCCTTTTATTTTTAATTAGTAAATTCTGAATGCGGCGCTGCTTCTTCTGTGTTCTTTGCAGGGCTGTGCAAAAGTTCAAATGATTTTGGAAACTGGAAGTTAAATGAGCATGTGATTGTGCATATAAGAAATCTTTGCGATCCACATTAATTTAGTATTTTTTGTTGTATTTTTTAATTTAAAAAAAGTCAGCTGTTTCCTTCTCTTGACTTCACGTAGGTGTTCTTCAAAGCAGGCTTGCTGGGTCACCTCGAAGAGCTGAGGGACGAGCGTTTGGCCAAAGTCTTGACGTTGTTCCAGGCGGCCGCTCGTGGCAAAATCATGAGGCTGGAGCTGCTAAAGATGATGGAAAGAAGGTGAAAATCACTTTTTTCATGACCCTGAAAGAATATAAAAGTGATTATTGAGCACAAACCTTCAAACTCTACCTCACTGGAAGGTGAAGACGTGAGTACAAAAAACAGACCCCCAACAGTTGCTTCTCCAAACAGGTTTAACAACAGCCCGATCAGCCACGAGCCCCCCCCAGCCTGTGATACACTATACCTTATCGTTCACTCCCTTGCTCAAGTATGTGTGGTATGCAAGGGCAGTGTTATCGGCGTGTGTGAGGCGTGTGCTTGTCCTTGTATGGTTACCAGGCATGCGTGTGGCCCTGCTGTTAATAAGGACCGCATCCCTCTGTCTCTCTCACTCACACACATCACGCTCGCAGGTCTCTGGCCATTCTCTCCCTCTGCTTTCTCTAAATGAAACAATGCGGACGGTGTCCTCAGAGCCAGGTGGTGACATGTGTCAAGTGGCAGCTGCTCGGGGCCTCCCTAAAAATACAACCATCGCCTCCGGCCCCCCTCCCTGGATGCCCGATGGCCCCTGGCCCCTTTTGTCCACGGCGCCTGTACTTCTAAGTGTGTGCATTGATGGGATATGTGGCGGGTGACAGAGGATTAAAGCTGGCCGTCGGACAGAGGGCTTTAGTTTCTAAATAAACACGAACGCTCACCTTTGAGAGGCACCCGCCATGGAGTCATGTCAAAAATGCAATCAGCTCCCCATTCGGTCACCTCCCACCCCAGCAAGTGCACGCTCGCCCAAACCCTCTAAACAGTGACGAGAAGTCCTTGACTAATCTGCTCTGGGTCCATATTTAGGGCTGTGAGAGACCATACTGCTGAGACTAAATCAATCTGGCTACCCTGTTTGGCCACAGTCGTGAAACATCAAAAGCAGCATTAGGTGTACGATTTCATGTGGCATCCCTCTGTGCATGGTTAGATACAGGGGACTGGATACTTGCAGGATTAGTGCCAAAAAAATCAAGCGCCAAGAAGAAGTCGATAAATAAACGGGGAAAGCCCAGGATAAATCTTTATGACCTAGCACAGTTATAACATTTAGGTTTTTAATTTTAGCTTCTTAAACACATATAATTTTACATTCATTTTAGCTATTTGAAGTCCATCTCTTTAAGTCTTTTATTTCAGCTGCTTATTTGTTGGTTTTAGCTTCTAGCTACATTCATTTTATACCTTTGATTATTTCAAATGTATCAATTTTAACTCTTCATCTGTTACTTTTAGCTGTCTTGGACGTATTATTCTTTTACCTGATTAACTGCTCCCAGTTGGAGTGAACTAAAACTAAATTTAGATATAAAATATATATATTCAAATTACACAAATATTTATTTATGTAAATAAACAGGAAATGTCTTAATTTTCAGTCAAATTTGCCAACACAATGTGGCTTTGATGCATGTATTTATTCAGACTGGGATGACCGTGATGTGGCTGCCTACAAATGTATTATTTGTGTTGAGATATCTGTTCTGAAATTCTTAAGTTTTACACCTGAAAACTGCATCTCCATCTTAAAATTGGATAAACATTAAAACTAATAGTAAAACTGATCAAAAACGAAATATTTTTAAACAGTGAAAACTAAACTGAAACCAACAAACCCAGACTGGAGACTGAAACTGAAGTCAAATCATAACTTTTTGTTGTTTTTAGAGAGGCGCTGATGATCATCCAGTGGAACATCCGGGCCTTCAATGCCGTCAAGCACTGGCCCTGGATGAAGCTCTTCTTCAAAATAAAGCCCCTCCTAAAGAGCGCCGCTAATGAGAAAGAGCTGGCCTCTCTAAAGGAGGAGCTAGTCAAGCTAAAGGAGGCTCTGGAAAAATCTGAAGTCAAGCGGAAGGAGCTGGAGGAGAGGCAGGTCAGCCTGATCCAAGAGAAGAATGATCTCTCTCTACAGCTGCAAGCTGTAAGTGTTTCTCCTGATGTACAGTATTCACATATTTGGCCTGGTGTAGTGAGAGACGCACTAAAAGATGCGCTTTTCCTCTCACAGGAGCAGGACAATCTGGCGGATGCTGAGGAACGCTGTGACCTGCTCATTAAGACTAAGATCCAGCTGGAGGCCAAAGTCAAGGAACTCCTGGAGAGGCTGGAGGACGAAGAAGAGATGAGCTCTAATGTGCTCGCAAAGAAGCGCAAGCTGGAGGACGAGTGTGCCGAGCTGAAGAAGGATATAGATGATCTGGAAGTCACCTTGGCTAAAGTGGAAAAGGAGAAACATGCCACTGAGAACAAGGTGAGCAACACGGATAAGAAAAGCAGGAAGTTTCCTCCAGGGGGCACTAAGAGGCCAAAGAAAGGGCCACAGTGGACGTACAGTGTCCTGGGGAATAAAAGATATATAAATGTGAGTCCACCTTCTCACTGGCTGAGTATTAAACTCATTCCTCGCCATTTTTTTTTCCACCAGGTGAAAAACCTGATTGAAGAAATGGCAGCTCTGGATGAAACCATACTGAAGCTGACCAAGGAGAAGAAGGCTCTTCAGGAGGCTCATCAGCAGACTCTGGATGACCTACAGGCAGAGGAAGACAAAGTCAACACTCTGACCAAAGCAAAGGCCAAGCTGGAGCAACAAGTCGATGATGTGAGCTTAAGAAAAAGCACAGGGAGAAAAAAGTACTTTTAGACCATTAAGTCTGTGTATAACATACATAACTTTTTTTTCTGTGGTTCGTCAGCTGGAAGGCTCTTTGGAACAAGAGAAAAAGCTGCGTATGGACCTGGAACGGGTCAAACGTAAGCTTGAGGGAGATCTAAAACTCTCCTTAGAATCTGTTATGGACCTGGAGAATGACAAACAGCAACTTGAAGAGAAGCTGAAAAAGTGAGAGCTGTCATATATAAACATTATGCCATCTTTTATGCTACAAAGAATGAATGATAAAGAATGATTATCAAATATTTCCTACCAGAAAAGACTTTGAAATGAACGGAATGAGCTCAAGGATTGAAGATGAGCAAGCCTTGGCCAATCAGCTTCAGAAGAAGATCAAAGAGCTGCAGGTGAAAAATGAATCTTAACTCGTAACAGAACAGATGTGAACCACCATCGCAAAATAACTGACCGCCGCTTCTCTCCAGGCTCGTACAGAGGAGCTGGAGGAGGAGCTGGAGGCCGACAGGGCTTACAGAGCTAAAGTGGAGAAGCAGCGTGCCGATGTGGCTCGTGAGCTAGAGGAGCTGAGCGAGCGCCTGGAGGAGGCTGGTGGAGCCACCTCAGTCCAGATTGAAATGAACAAGAAGAGAGAGGCAGATTTTCTGAAACTGCGGCGAGACCTGGAGGAAGCCATGCTGCACCACGAGGCCACAACGGCAGCTCTACGGAAGAAGCACGCAGACACTGTTGCAGAGCTGAGCGAGCAGATTGACAGTCTGCAGAGAGTCAAGCAGAAGCTGGAGAAAGAGAGGAGCGAGGCCAAGTTGGAGGCCGACGATCTGGCCTCGACTGTGGAGCAGCTCTCCAAGGGCAAGGTAGACAGAGATTTAAACTAGTATGGGAATTCCATTTATATTTGTGCCTAAATCAAGAATTTCCTCCACAGGCCACTTCAGAGAAGACGTGCCGTCTCTATGAAGATCAAATGAACGAGGCTAAAGCCAAGGTGGAGGAGCTCCAGAGGCAGCTCAGTGAAACCAGCACGCAAAAGGCCCGTGCTCAGGCTGAGAGTGGTAAGAAGCTGTAATTTTATTAAAAAGCTCAAAGATTTCACAGAATCATAAGAAATGCATTTAACTACTATGCCTCCCCGTGTAGCCGAGCTGGGCAGGAAGCTCGAAGAGCGAGAGGCCATGGTGTCCCAGCTGCAACGTGCTAAAAACTCCTTCAGCCAGAATGTGGAGGAGCTCAAGAAACAGCTTGAGGAGGAGAATAAGGTCAGCTCGCCATTTATTAGCTCATTAGCTGAAACTTATTGGCTAACTCAGCATGTGTTAAGAGTTCCTGCAGTTAAATTAACTACTTTCTGATCTCTTTTAAGGCCAAGAACGCCCTGGCCCATGCTCTGCAGTCTTCTCGTCATGACTGCGATCTCCTGAGAGAGCAGTATGATGAAGAGCAGGAGGCCAAGGCTGACCTGCAGAGAGCTCTCTCCAAGGCCAATGCAGAGGTAGCTCACTGGAGGACTAAGTACGAAACCGATGCCATCCAGAGGACTGAGGAGCTGGAGGAAGCCAAGTGAGCGAGACGTAGTTTTTAATTTACACAATTAGACGGTGCAAAATGATGATTTGGAGGGCTGACCTTCAGCTGTGTTTACCTCTCATTAGAAAGAAGCTGGTGGCACGCCTGCAGGAGGCTGAAGAGACTGTTGAAGCTTCCAATGCCAAGTGCTCTTCCCTGGAGAAGACGAAACATCGGCTCCAGACAGAGATCGAAGACCTGGTCATTGATCTGGAGCGTGCCAATTCCGCAGCTGCTGCTCTGGACAAAAAACAACGTAACTTTGACAAGGTACTGGCAATGAGACGGACCCTACAGCATCAGTTCTGCATTCCTGATGTCACCTACTTTGGTGGATTGTCTTTGCCTTCTTTGGGGGATATGAGCCTAATTTTACAATTCAATCTAGACCACTTGAGAAGCAATGCTAATAAAAAGCTGACAAAGACCTTTTATTGTCCCTTCCAGGTGCTAGCCGAGTGGAAGCAGAAGTACGAAGAGTCCCAGTCAGAGCTGGAGATCTCTCAAAAGGAGTCTCGTGGCCTGAGCACAGAGCTCTTCAAATTGAAGAACGTATATGAGGAGACCTTAGAGCAACTGGAGACGATCAAAAGGGAAAACAAGAACCTCCAAGGTACACCTGATCATTAAAATCCAGTTGGAATTTACAAACAGGCTTCCCTTGATGTAACCTCAAATATAATACTTTCCCATTTCTGCTTCTCCAGAGGAGATTGCTGACCTCTCCGATCAAATCAGTCAGGGAGTGAAGACCATCCATGAGCTGGAAAAGATGAAGAAGGCTTTGGACACTGAGAAGAGTGAGATTCAAGCTGCGCTAGAGGAAGCTGAAGTAAGCTGTTTGCCGAGTTCTCTCACTTTGTTGTCGCTGCAGTCTCTGATATTCCTGAAGTAGGACAATCTCTCTAAGCCTTAAATGCTTTATCTGTTTGTCTCAGGCTACTCTGGAACATGAAGAGAGCAAAACTCTCCGGATCCAGCTGGAGCTTAACCAGATGAAGGCTGACATTGACAGGAAGTTAGTGGAGAAGGATGAAGAAATCGACAATCTTCGGTGGGTTTTCTAGATAAACCAAAATTGCACACGCTCTCTGTTCCGCTGATATGTTTACTTACAGCTTTATCGCCTTTCCAGCCGGAACCACCAGAGAACAATGGAGTCTATGCAGGCTACCTTGGATGCTGAGGCCAGGTCTCGCAACGAGGCAGTGCGCCTGAGGAAGAAGATGGAGGGCGACCTGAATGAGATGGAGGTGCAGCTGAACCATGCTAACAGGCAGGCCTCGGAGTCCCAGAAACTCCTGAGGAACCTTCAGGTGCAGCTCAAGGTGAGTCCACGACTGCAGCCGGTCAGTGAGCTCACCTGATGCGCCATTGCATTTTAATGACCGTTTCAACTTGATCCACGACTCCAGGACACTCAGCTAGAGCTGGATGACACAGCCCACCGGAACGAGGAGCTCAAGGAGCAGGTTGCAGTGACAGAGCGCCGAAACAGCCTGCTCACTGCCGAAGTGGAAGAGCTCAGGGCCATGCTCGACCAGAATGACCGTGCACGCAAGCTGGCAGAGCACGAGCTGCTCGAGGCTACTGAAAGAGTTAACCTGCTGCACTCTCAGGTAGGAAGAAAAATTAAAGCATCCTACTTTCATTAGATGGGCATTTGGTTTTCCCAGGTAGCTAGTCTTTGCTGTTAGTTATTGCTTTTTTTTGTTTGTTTTTAGGTGCTCAGATTATTTATACATTAGGCTCAGTGGAATTCTTCTTCTCTTTAAATACTGAAAGGAGTTCTCGGTTTCAGAACACTGGGCTGATCAACCAGAAGAAGAAGCTGGAGAGTGATCTGTCCATGCTGTCGAATGAGGTGGATGATGCTGTCCAAGAGTGCCGTAACGCAGAAGAAAAAGCCAAAAAGGCTATCACTGATGTAAGTTCCTGAATAACCAAAATATTAAATACAAGCATTTAAAAAAAAACAAATTACAAGATGAGTTTTGTTTGTTTATTACAGTTACACCACAGTATTCATTTTGCTGGTTAAGATACAGTTATTAACATCTATTTCCTGCATTTGTAGGCAGCTATGATGGCAGAGGAGCTAAAGAAGGAGCAGGACACAAGCGCACATCTGGAGAGGATGAAGAAGAACATGGAGCAGACCATAAAGGACCTGCAGATGCGTCTGAACGAGGCTGAGCAGATTGCCCTCAAGGGCGGAAAGAAGCAAGTCCAGAAGCTGGAGGCCAGAGTAGGAAATGACATTAGTCAAATGCACATTTACAAAGTCACCGTTCCACCTGCTTTACCTTGTATGAGTTTTGGTCATTTGCTTATAACAATGGTAGGTCAAAGAACTGGAGAACGAACTGGAGTCTGAGCAAAAGAAGAGCCAAGAGTATCAAAAGGGAGTGCGCAAGTATGAAAGGAGAATCAAAGAGCTCTCCTACCAGGTAACTCATTGTGTGTGTGTGTGTGCAGCAAGCATGCTGAGCTGCGCAGATAAACAGAGAAGTTAGCGCTGCTTATGCTTCTGTGCAGGCTGAGGAAGACAAGAAGAACCTGGTCCGCCTGCAAGACCTCATCGACAAGCTGCAGGCCAAAGTAAAGAGTTACAAGAGACAGGCTGAAGAAGCGGTGAGTTCACTGTGTGACACTTGAGGCTAAATGAAGGCTATAATCTCAGTGGTGTTTAAAATGCAACTTTTTGAGCAGTTCTGTGGTGCGCAGGACTGAAAGGTCCATATAAAACCCAGAGATCCTTTAGTTTGCTGTAAATTAAGTATTTTTTCTTGGTTTCCTTTGGTACAGGAGGATCAGGCAAACACCAACATATCCAAGTACAGGAAACTGCAGCATGAGCTTGACGATGCAGAGGAGAGGGCCGATATGGCCGAATCGCAGGTCAACAAGCTGCGCACCCGCACCCGGGACCAAGGTGCCAAGGTCAGTAAACAGTCCGCAATCCATTTCATATTACAACACACAGCAGAACGGAACTGCATGACCTTTGGAAGAATATTTTAAAATTAGCCAGCGGGCTTCATAGCTTGAACTAAATTTAGAAGAGACTAGATGTAATCCTCTGTTAAAGATGAACTCACTTAGCCCCCTCATGTGATCTGTAGCGTGGTTATGACTAAGTCTGACACTGTGTATGTTGTTGCTAACAAACATCTCTGTCTCGTGCATTTCAGCTTGCTGAGTGATCCGCTGAGGAAGAAAGCTGCCGTCAAACCAGTGACAGCCAGCTGCAACAGCTGTGCGCGACTGTGACGGCGCACCCTCAAATAAAGACTTTTAAACCTTTAAATACGACTTTTGCGTGTGTGTGTGTGTGTGTGTGTGTGTGTGAGAGATAAAGAGATCCAGTTCAACAAAGACAGTCTAAAGAAGAATTTATTATATGATTAATTTGACAAACAGCTGTTAATAAGGAAAATAAATTTGAATACCAGCATTAGCGCAGGAGCATGAGGGTAAGCTCGTTACTGAAGCGGTTATTAGGACATGAAACAGCTGAATCTTTGTGACAGTCGGACAGGGTTAGTCAGAGATGAAGCATAAAGATGAAAAGTAAAATCAACCATTTCCTAAAAATGGTTTTACGACTGAGATTGTACACATTACCAGTATCTTTAAATTGCCTGTTTGCACAACAAAGCCCATAGATGCGGTCAATCCTAGTGAGATACAATCATGTTTAATCACCCCCCCCCCCCCAAAAAAAGCACCATGTGGTCAGCTGTAAATGCGTGTTTTTAGGGCTCTCTTTAAAATGACTGTCCCCTCATGCTAAACACTACATAAAATCTACAGTTAAAGTCAAAATCAGGGATCTAAAATAAGTCGAATAGTGTGCTCTATTATGCAGCATGTTTTTGGCCAGGAGGAAAACATCTCACAATTTTTCTGTACAAACTAATGAATGAAAACTAAGGCCTACTGGGAGCATCACACCACATACAGCATAACTATTGAGAACCAGTTCTCTTGTGCATCATACAGAAGGATCACTCAAACTCATCACAAAGCTACAGAAATCAGGGTGGAGAAACTGTTTATACAGGTGTTCCCAAGAGCCCACACCACTCGTGCTTTCACACCAACACCTCCTTCTGTCTTTCACCGTGAATAAATTGGTCCTGAAGAACAGCACTGCAGGAGTACACTGTGTCCAAAGACACACCACTGTAAATATTACTGGGCATCCAACAAAGAAGTGGAGAATTTGAAAGAGAAGCACTTATGGGTACTCGCGTTACTTTCACTGCAAAGCACAAAAGATGAACTCACTTAAAGTATGCGCACACCAGTCAAGATATTTAAGACATGCTGAAAGCTAGAAAACAGGAAAAACCTTAAGAAGCTTTAAAGCAAATAAAAGGCTTCAAAATCTGACATGTTCACTCGCATCCCAAGGCGAAAAAGCAGAACTCGTGGGGTGTCAGAAATGCCCTCATACATTCACACGAACACGACGTGCTGGGAGTAAATCTGTACACTTGTGATTAGAAGTGGTTTGATCTGTACGGCGTCAGGATAAAACATGAGGTAGCTGATTCATTTGTACTTATGTTTGATTTGATACACCGAATGATCTTTATCGTTCTGCATCTTCCATTTCTACAAAACGGAAGTGCAATTCAGGCGGTGGCCAACTTTAACACGACCACGCTCTTCATCCGCCCTCTGACCTAAAGCTGTGCTATGCAGAAGGAGCCACCAAAAAGATTGTCATTCTCAGCTTGGAGATTCCAGGAAATGCCAGATACCGGAGAAAGTGTTGGATTTCCGATCAAATGCTGATGCTGTTGGGCTGAAAGCTAATTCACATAAAGCAAACTTTGGGTGGGGGTGAACAAAAAGTCTTATTTTAACACTTACACCTGCATAGTTTATTCTCTTCCCAAAGCATTTTCTCACAACAATTTTATGTTACATGATGTTTTTAAACAAATGGGTTAAAATATAAACAATAAAAACAAATGTGCAATGTTTTATTCTACAATTTATCCAGAGCTAAAAGCCATTGTTTTAATAACAAAATATAAGTCAACAAAAATAATCTGGGGGAAAAAAAAAAAAAAAATGAGTCCCTGGGTGGAGCTTCTGAAGCCATAACTGAAGGGTGGTTTTAGATGAGAGGAACCCCACGTGATATGTGGAACATGTCAGCCCGCCCTCAAGCTACCTACATGTGCTGAGTAGAGCCAGAAAGCACCAATGAACAAAAAGCCACCTAATAAATTTGACCCAGACAGGTTAAATGAAAATGCTCCTTTTTAGAGGACCCCTGGGAAAGAAAAAAAAAAAAAAAAAAATTCATGTCCTCAGTTTTCCCCACAGGTCAGGCAGTGGAGTGACATGGAGTCAACAGAGAGCATGAAAGTAGTGCGAGAGTGAGGCTGGTGGCTCCGGGTAGCCCTGTGACACACCACTAACCTTCACATCTGGGTGAAAGTTCAAGCTGTGGTCATTTCCAAACCAAGTCCATTTGAAAAGAATATTTTTTTTCTAACAATTTGTTGAATCATACATATTTTTCATAGAATTTTGTATAGGTTATATAAAAAGTTTTATTTAAATTTCACCTAAAGCAAACAACCAATGCAGGTGTCATTTTCCAAGGTCCCTTAATTGTCTATTATACCATGTGGCCAATCTGGGGTGGGCATACAGGTTTCCCTCTTCTTTCTTTTGAAAAGCAGATGTTACTCAGTGAGAAGACAACGGCCAGGAAATCTATCTGCTCAAATCTGAGATGACAGCCTCCATGCGAAGGTACAGACAGCAAACAGGTGAGTTTTTACATCCAGAACGCAGTTACTGAGGAGCCGGATGGCTCGGCTCAGCGGGGTCGTCACCAGCTTTAGGTGTCCATGCTCCCTGTGACCATCTGCCCCATCCCATCCCCAGTGCACTAAGTGCACACACTGGAGGTCAATCTTCCAGCAGATCTCTGTCCAGGTCCATGAACGGTTCATCGATGTAGCTTGCTATGGCACACAGAGAAGTCCTGTCTGAGCCCAGCAGCACTGACACGGTCTCCTTCCAGTAACTGAAGGGGATGCAGGAGCTCTGAGAAGGGAAAACAGAGAGATATAAAAACCAAATATCACAAAAGGTATTTGCTACAATTAGTTGCTCAATTAGCCTTCTTATGTAAGAAACAGAGTGAAAAGACTTTTACTGGTTTGCATGAACAGACAAATCACCGTAGTTTAGCTGCACAATCCAAAAGTGTTCAATTAGGCTGCGATCTGCTGACTACTACTGCCATAAAACACGATTCATGCTTTTTATGTCTTTGTATATCTGTGCCTATGATTTCTGCACCACCAAACACTCAAATGTACATATATCCCTGTAATGAGAGCTTATACACTGAAATCTTACTTTCATATCATTACATCGGTACATGACATGCTTAAACAGCCCATCACCAATTACAATTTTATTTTTTCTTCCAAATTCCAAAAATAGCAAAACATCATGATCTTTAAATGTCAACTACAATCTCTGATCCCATTTACAGATGTCTTTCCTAAAGATCTATATATATGTAGTACATCCTCTGTTAAGCAGTGTCTTTGTACCCTGTATGTACATAAGGTTTAAAATTTTCATTGTGCTGAATAATACAGTAAGTTGGTATACACTATATCGCCTAAAGTATTCAATCGTCTGACTTCACACGCATATGAACTTGAGTGACATCCCATTCTTAATCCATACGGTTTAACATGATGTTAGCCCACCCTTTGCAGCTGTAACAGCTTCAACTCATCTGGGAAGACTTTCCACGAGGTTTAGGAGTGTTTATGGGAAATTTTGACCATTCTTCATTTGTGCATTTGTGAGGTCTGACAATGATGTTGGGATGTTGAGAAAGCCCACACCATAACCCCCCCTCCACCAAATGTTATACTTGGCACAGTGCAGTCAGACAAGTACCGTTCTCCTGGCAACCACCAAACCTGGACTCGTCCATCAGATTGCCATCCAGAGAACTTCACAGCTCTGAGTTCAGTGGCTGCGTGCTTTACACCACTGCCTTTGACCCTTTGCATTGCACTTGTGATGTAAGGCTTGGATGCAGATGTTCAGCTATGAAAACCCATCCCATGAAGCTCTCTACATGCTGTTCTTGAGCTAATCTGAAGGCCACATGAAGTTTGGAGGTCTGTAGTGAATCGGTTGAATCTGCAGAAAGCTGCCGACCTCTCGCACTGTGCAACCTCAGAATCCGCTGACACTGCTCTGTCATTTTACATGGCCTACCACTTTTTGGCTGAGTTGCTGGTGTTCCTAATCACTTCCACTTTGTTAAAATACCACTAACAGCTGACTGTGGAATATTTAGTATAGGCTGCACAGGTAACATCCTATCATGGTACCACGCTGGAATTCACTGAGCTCCTGAGAGCGACCCATTCTTTCACAAATGTTTGTAGGAGCAGTCTGCATGCCTAGGTGCTTGGTTTGATACACCTGTGGCCATGGAAGTGATTAGAACACCTCCAATGATTTAGATGGATGATCGAATACTTTTGGCAATATAGTGAATGTTAAAGTCATTAACCTGTGCCAACCAACAATTTAACTGGTTTGGACTGTATAAATCTTGTTAAAATTTATAGCGGCCATGATGGACATGTTTGCCACATGGTGGCAGTAGAGCACACAAAAACAACACTGACATCACCTTGTAAAGTTATGGCTGACAAAGAACTGCTATTTATACAGCATATGCTGCCAATCTTAATGTCTACATCAAGTAAAATTGAGATTTTCTTCTTTACATGTTATAAATGACAGAAAACGACTGCAGAAAAGTCTGGGAGCTATGGTTTCCTGAGCTATATTGTTTTTCAACAGTTTTGTACTGAGAAATTTTTGAGTTGTGTTAGTCACATTGTTGCCAGTGAGAGGGGCTAAGCCCACCATCTTCCCATCATAGCAGCATGTGGTGCAGCATCTTCAGGAATGATGAGTACAAGTTGCTCACAGAATTGATAATTTAAATGTACTCACATAATCCATTAAAAAAAAGAAAAGGGGTGTTCAATTCTGAAAATTAATGTGACTGTGGAAAAATTTGTTTTGTGTGTTTGAGGACTGCATCAATAAATATGAATTGCAGAAACAAAAAAAATAAAATCAAAAAATTCTGTGACAAGCCTGCAGCAAAAGTGAACATCAATTTGAGGATACATAGACCGCATCTCTCCTCTTTCAGTTCAGGTTTGGTCTTACGGTGGAAATTTTTTATCTATCTTCCACTTGGTGCTGAGCAGGTGGATTTAACAGTTGAAACATGGAACTTAAAAATTCAACAAAGGGAAAAAACATTTCGTCAGTTTTTTGTTTTTTTTTTGGATAAACTTATGTAACAGCCCTATCAAAACCCCACTGCTGTGAGAGACGGCAATTAAAGGTCTTGTTTTTACCACCATGCACGCAAATATTTCCCCTTTGGAATTTTGATGACTGTGTGACAGAAATGCTGCTAAATATTACAGATAATAGAAGAGATTCTCACTTGTTGTTTGTGAGATACAGCTGGTAGTCATAAATTCAGATATTTACAGATGCTTCAATTATGTGTAGAAAAGAGTGACAGCTACTCACGTTCTCCAGACAGGTGCTGTCTTTGTCCTTATTGAGGTAGTGGCGCTGCCAGAATCGCAATAGGTTGTGGAAGTTGTTGAGCAGGCAGCCCGGGTACTTCTCAGTATACTCCTTCTCACGCAGGGCGTTGAGGTAGAAGGGCAGTTTAGCCTTTCTTCTGGCCAACATCAAGATCACCAGACTGGTGTTTAAACAGCTGACATTCTCCTGTAAGAAAAAGGGGCAGAAAGATGCAGCAAGAACTCAGTAATAAAAAACTAGTTTACAATTCTAGTTTGAAATTCGGTTAAACGCTAAATGTCTCAAAACAGAGTAAACATTAACTTAAAAAGACTTTTTTTTACTGAATAATCAGCCCTGTGAGCTTCTACGAAAACGTGAGAAGGTGTAAATGAAACAAGACCTGTGTGAGCGTTTGCACGTTGATGATGTTGATCAGTCGGAAAAGGAACGACAGCCTGTTCTCAACTCTGGCCATGTACGATAGCAAGCAGCACTCAGAAAGTACCTCCACCACTGGAAAATGACACAGAACATAAAACACAAAGAGAGGAAAAAAAAAAAAAGAAAGAATAAACCCAATAAAAGTAACTTGTACATGTACTTTCACTTCTGGAGGGCACTGTACCAACTGCATTTTGAAATCGTAGCAATCCTTGAGATTTGGCCAGCAACCATTTGACAAAACATAACATCTATTTCAATCAATTTACAAATTTCAATGTAAAAAATAAACTGAAAATCTGTCTGCAACTATCTGTAGACCTTTGCCAATGAATCCTCATACTGAGTTTAAGAAGAATTAACAATAAATATCAATGTACAGTATTAAAATCTTTGAAAATTTGTGAAAAATCAAAAATCTATCTGCAATATTTTGTTGACCATTGCCCACTGAATATTCATAATAAGACAGTAAATGAGGAAGGAAGATAAACATCAATAAATGTACTTGTACAAAAAAAAGAATTTTAATATATTTGTTCTTTGGGGGGGGGGTCATTAGGGATAATAAAAAAAACAAACAAACAAAAAAAAACGTATCAATGGTGACAAAGAATTATGTAAGGGTTCATACTGAATCCCTGAGTGATTCAAGTCAAATCAAACTACATTCACATTCAAGGTATTAATATTGCCAATAATCATGGGAAAAAGTTACTGAACAGTTTTTATGCAATTAAACAGAATGTGTGAAAATTCAGTATTTTTAGTAAGTTCTTCCTTATATATTCTATAAAAGTTAGTTCACATAAGTTCCCGTTTACCTTTGACATCTTCAGTCTGGCTCTCAAAGCGGTCCAATGAGAGAACGATGCAGCGCACCAGCATGTTTGAATCCACAAGAGAGCTGTTGATCTGTGTTAAGAAGGTCTGAAACTAAGGGAAAAAAACATGCCATTAGTAACAATGTAGTCAAATCTTGCTGTACTCAGCCAGTATATATAGTCTTACCCAAAAAAAAAAAAAAAAAAAAAAACCCCACACCAGCATCTATGATTATACCTTCTCTGGAGTGTTGACATATTTGTTGAATCTCTTGAAAGCATCAATATTGAACTTCATGAGCTCTCCAAGCAGATCAAAGTAACTCTGAAGGACATCTCGAGATGTACAACCACTGTCTATGATACAGAACAGGATGTGCTGTTGAGGAATGGAAGCAGAAAGTGAGCACCAATTCACTCAACCCAAAATTAAAAACAAGAGCGTCGCTGAGCGGGTGCCAACGCTCGGCTGTTTTGGACTCGTAACGGACTCGTAAGGTGAGGGGTGGGCTTAAACTGCTGTTACAGTAAAGTCAGCGTGTCAGAGTGTGAAGTTTGATGGGTCTAGTGATAGTGAGAATCTACGGTGTGAATTTGAAGTTAATGCCTTCCAAAGATTTTCACAAAACTTGATCTCTGACCTTCAACCTCAGGTCAAAGTTGCCAAGAACTCATCCGAAATTTTTAGTAGATGTCTCTATGGTGTGAATTTGAACATCCTAGATGACATTGTTCTCGAGTTATGTCCAACGTTAAAGTTTCTGTGTAACGGACGCTGAAGCCAAGGCTTTGACAGTAGCTCGACTTTTTCTTCGAAACAGCCGAGCTAAAAATAAATTAATTTAATTAAGGAAAGACCTGTGCAACGTGGGTGATAAAGATTATCTTACCTCTAGCAGTCCCCTTTTCAGGAGGAACATTTGGTCTGCATAGGATGTGGCACCTCTGAGGAAACTTTCCACTGCCCTTGCCTGCCAGAATCTATATATAGACACCCCCAAGAGAAGCAATCAGCTAACGCAGAACTACACAGAGAAAACCTGAGCAATCATTAAAACGGCAGAATCTCTGGTGCTCCAATATGTGGATGTCTGCCTCTACACCTGCTTTATCTCCATCTTTGGCCTACATGACGCTAACCTGAAAGACGAGTCTGGAGGCTCCCTCTTCATGACAGTCAGGAGGCGTGTGAGGAGGCCCTTCTTCCCATCACACACTAGGCTTCTGTCTGTGTTGACCAGAGCTTCCACCTCTGGGATATTAGCTTTCATAGAAATAGCACTCAGCTCATTCAGCTCCTGGCTATTCAGAAGAAGGTACTTGTTTCTGCAAGACAGGGAACATATTTGCAAATAAAAAGGGGGGAAAAAAAAAAACCCTTAAAAAGAGAAATCAAATTAAAAGTAACCAAAAAACTGCTTACTCATGATGATCACTGAAGCTCTGAAGCAGTCGTAAAAACTGGATTTTGAAGGATATCTCCTGTGTGGCAGGAATAAAGAGTGTTCACTGTCCAAATTTTAAAAAGTAATATTTAATTAATTAACTCAAGTTTCTTTTAAGACTACTGAGTTGAAATTTCATACTGGACTACAGTCGCAGTTCTCATTCTGGCCATGCACCACATGGTTTGAAACTGTGTATTTCCTCCAGATGAGCTTGTCGAACAGGTTGTTGAGCCCTGGGATGAGACGGAACTCAGCCAGCATCTTGTGAACCTGTGAGGCATTACAGGGGTGAACAGTTTAACTCTGCTCAGCCCAAACACTCCAGCTCAACTCTAAAGGAGGGGAAGAGTACCTGATTCCTTTGTCGGCCCATCAGAAGGACACAGAGCACATAGAGTACTTCTACTTTATACATAATCTCATGGACAATCTTCATGGACTGGGGCAGGCGATGTCTCAGAGGGCTGGTGGCCAGAGAACTCTCATCTGATGACTCTGAAGGTGAGAAACAAATATCCAAATGTATTAATAAAAGTTTCTAGGAATTCAGACAGATGAGTGAGTAGCATAATAAATGATCTTTTTCCTCACCTGTGCTGCTTTGTTCAGCCTCCTCAGTGGCCATCTGCATGAGTGCATCCAGTACCAGAGCATTATCCAGCCATGTGTACCAGTCCTCCAGCTCCTGCAGGAAATTCGCTCCTGTGGCTTCAGACACCTTTCTAGTAGCCAGCTTACAAAGCCGCTCAATGAAGCCTGGGATGTTCAGCAGGGTTACTGTTGGAAAACCGTGTTTGTTAGTTCCATTTTAATGCGCCTTTTTGCTGCGGTACAAAATGCATCATGTAGCCAATGAATCTTTGGACTCTGAAGCCAACCCACCCTGGTTAACTTCTGCACGTGAGGGACTTGCATTGCGTTTTTGCTGTGCATTTTTGGCCAACAGGGTGTGCTTGTCATCATTTCCCACATCCGGTTCTGAGATTGTGACAGATAGGATGCGACAGAAGTTGGCCAGCTGTTGCTGGTCAAAGCTTTGGACCAGTCCAGACAGGTTAGGGATGCCCTCTAACTGGATCATCTCCTGAAAGGCGCGACCAGATGCACAGTTAACAAATGGAGGATGCAGACATGCAACACTGTCACAAGTAACTTTTGAGACCAACTCTGACTGAATTTGATTTGCTCCAGCACATTCTTTGTATCAGTGCTTTAATCAAGGCAGTTTAAGTATAAAAGACAAACATATTTTCTTCCTTTTTATTTACAAAACTGAAATGATCACAATAATAAACATTTGGCTAACTGAGAGGTTTGGTTACATTGACTGTAAGAATGGCTCCTTTTGTTTTTTAGCTTTATGGCAATTCATCTGTCTGATTTAGTTTAAAAAATGCTGTTAAGTGAGGGAAATCTCTAGAATAAATAAAACAAAACAAACAAATCAATAAATAAAAACAAAAATCAGATGTGCATGTGAAATTAGGGACACATTTAGCATTGTGTGTACAGTCAACACTGTACACACAATATAAAGACAATTAATAATCATGTTATTGTCTATTGTTTTATTGACTTTTATTTTTTTTAAGCCATATTTCTTAAAAATCCTTTGTTAAATAGTCTGCTGGCTACCACATGGAGGTGTATAAAGTGATGTCCATAAATTCATTTATGTTACAACAATTTAATCAAAGTAGAACTCTGACCTTTTTTACTCCAAGAATATCTTCGATTAGAGTAGCAGTCTGTAGGAAGGTCTTCTTGTTTGTCATCAGGGTGAAGAGAAACAGAACAAAGTCATCTCTCGTTGCCAGACTCTTTGTGACGCCCTCCGTCTATGAATTTAAACAAGCAGTTTTGCATAGTCATTAAATTATGCAAAAATGATCCTGCACCAAGACAAATCAAACTGAAAGAAGTATAAACAAAAGCAAGTATGATGTGTGACATTTTGTTACATGAAAAAAATGTAATAAGATACTTACACATATGCAACAGTTGTACAGAACACTAAGGCAGTCTTTGACCAAGTCATCATTCACTGTTGTGACAGGAGCACCGATATTAATCTGTTTCAGGATCATTGAAATAATGAGGAAAAAGCCACACAGATGTTATGCTAGACCTACTTACTTTTAGGTTTTTTCTTCTGCATAGTTAGTGTAGGTCTCATCAGGATTTCCACTAGCAGCTTTAGGGACAAAAAAAAAAAAAAAGAGAAAAATCATTTTGTTTCTCCATTATCTCAGTAGGAGTTGAACTATACATGACAGTCCATTCTCCAGAGGTAACAGCTTCAAAGCATTAACAACACAGAATGTCAGACTTACATCGACTCCACCAAAGAGGTCAAAAGTGTACGTGTTGGGGAAGGTGGATTCCTGAGCAGTCTTCCTGTCCTCTGTGACAAAGGACATGGCCTCCACAGACAGCTGAGATAATAATAACTGCCAAAAGAACATCGGTCAGTTTATTTATTCCCAGTTTCCAAGTAAGACATTCACTAAAACAGTGGTTAAAACCAGTCACTCCACAGAACCACTGTTAGATGGACTAGTGTTAGGTGGATACCTTAAGAAAAGTGTGGGCATGGGAGAGGTCACTGTTGGGATGGCTGCTCTCATAGAGCTTCTGCAGCAAAGTAGGGATGCCATTCCACTTGGCACGTTTATCTCGCTCCTGGAGCAGGCCTCCTGGGAGCTACAACACATAAAAAGAGGCAACTTTAGACAGCGCAACATGAGCCCTTTTCAAACATGCACTGCAGCCCTGAACTAGATACTACTTAGAGGAGCAGTATATGAGATTGCAAATGACAGAATCAATCCAGTTAGCACTGAACAGACTTTATCCCACCAGCTCCCTTGTTTCACGTCTGTAATGTCTGATTAAGTCAATCTATGAACAGCACAGGTAATTGCTCTGAGAATTCACAGTGTGCGCTGTGTCTTGCACACTCTGCTCAGGCAGCGCCACTATACTACACAGTATTTTCAGCAGTGAAAATAAGTCAGACATATACTGGCTGCTACATGTGAGAAGGGCCACTCGTACCTTATTCTAATACTGTGTGAAGTTTGTGTGAAAACAGCTACAGACAGTGACAAATGTATAACCATTTTTTTTTTTAAATAAAGGTTTTAAAAATCCTTAAAAACTGGCACACTTCATACACACAAAACAAGAGTCTGATTCACAGTAAAACAGACCTGTAAAATATATGAGTGTGTAATCAGTCACATGAATAATGGAATAGTCATTCCAATGAGTTTACAATTTTCAAAGCAAGCAAAAGCTCAATAGTACTACAAAGCCACACTTTTGATCATACAGTAGACTGCTAATGCTAACGTGCCCCAACAGCATGTCTGTTTTACCCTTTTAAAATCTAAATGCAGGGTAGATAAGAGCCCTAACCTCCCCGGCTCATAATCAGGAAACCCAAATCTATTGTGATGTATAAGCTTCCTGGAATATTTATTGACTCTAAGTTATGTATATACATGGATGTGCTTTATGTGTGGCCGTCAGATGAATCTAGGGCTGCAACGATTCATCGATTAACTCGATTAAATCGATTCTAAAAATTTATCGACACAAATTTACTGTGTCGATGCTTTGTTTAAACTCTGCAGCGCTCAGCTGTCTCGGTGTAAGCGGCGCTCCTCACTAGCATTAGCAGCATTAGTGCTGACGTTTTTTTGTGGGTTTATTGGGGGCTGGCAAACCAACATAGAACTGCATTACCGCCACCTACTGGACTGGAGTGTGAATCACTCACGTATACACAAGCACACATTCTAAAAAGCTCTCCGTCGCTGCGATGGATTTCATTTAACACAGAGTGGATCATCACTAGAGTTGCCACCTGTCTCGTAAAATACAGAACCCCGTATGTTACGGGACTCCGTGGAATACGGCTCCGTAACATGCCGTGTTCCGTACTTTACGGGACGGGTGGCAACTGTCGCTGACATGCATTTCCACGCCTCCACTGCTCTCTGTGTGTCTGTGTGTGTTGTGCTCGCTGAGCATTTCAGCTACTATTTTTGTCTTTACTTCAGCTGTAGCTACCAGAACTGGTTTGCTAGCGAGCGCGGGCCATTAGCACTAGCGATGGTTCGGTACCGGAAGGCCCGCCCCCCAGGACCGAGGGGCTCTTTCAAAATATTTTTTATACTTTAATCCCTTATTAGTGACTAAATATAGACCTGCAGTAGAAACGTATTTTCGAGAATGCTTGTGAATACAAAGCATTACACCATTACTCACACATGCGCCATGGCTCCCGCAGCCACTAGTTTTTCAAAACACTCATAGCAGGCAGCGGTTTTAACTGCGCAAGCGCAAAGAGGCGAAGCTGTGACGGTGAGCTCAAGTAGTGAAAAAGGAAACGTTTTTCCAGCGTCCAAAACAGCAGCTTTTTCTTTTAGTAACCACCATTAAATCTGTGAAACAGCTGGAGGTCCTTCATCAAGCACCTGATCAGCAAGTGTTAAGGTGAAGAAAAGAGAACTTTGTAGCTGCTCCATTCACTGCTGTTTGTTCACAGGCGAAAAACTGCAGTACGGAAGTTAAAATATGCAGATAAACTGTTAAAAAAAAGTATTTCTTATCCGATTACTCGATTAATCGCTGGAATAATCGATAGAATACTCGATTACTAAAATAATCGTTTTATGCAGCCCTAGATGAATCCTCATTGAAAAATGGAAAAATAAGAAGCTGCAATAACAAAGTGACAAATTTATGCATGTCAAACTATCTGATAATTCATGTGGCTCTTTACCAAAGCAGAACAGCCGGATCCTGTGCATTTACTCCTAGCTATTATTTTCATTACATTTTGCAATATCTTAAATTTGTTTCCTCTACACGGGGTAATAGCTGTGAAAACCGAAAACAAGCCCAGTCTTCCTAGTAGCAGGAAACAACTTAACCCATATCTAACATTGCCCATTTTCATTACAAAGGATGAGATAGAAAATCAATTAGAAAATAATCAACCAAAGCCTAATGGCCTGTCAGGCAATTTTAAAGAAAGTGATCTGGATCGGCAACAAAATGTAATGGGTTCTTCTTTTGGCCACGCTCCACTTCTCCACCAAGCTATTCTTTGGCCTTTTGGCCAAAGAATAATCAATAATAATTACCTACAACTCATTTGTGAGAGGCAGTTCACCCCAAAACGCCAAGTGAACTGCTCTGACAAGTCATGGCTCAAACGACAGCAAGTGACCTACCCTCCGCAAAATCTACTGATGTGTCAGCAGCACTGGCAAGACTCCCGTGTTTTCCCAAATTATAGCAAATTATAAAATTCCCTGGACGGCCTGCGGAAACTGGCGTAAGTCGACGTTTTCAGGGTTATCCTGGGTGTTAAGAAACAACACTGAAAATGCTTTGTGTTACTGGAACATCTACTTCACGACAAAGCCTTTCTGTAAAACTCACGCACTACGTTAGTGGGGACTGTGATATATGCATCATCATCACAGAAGGTGTAAATGGGTTTATCAGCTCTGCAATGTCAGGGTTTTATTCAGGATGAAACAGGCAATAACATGAAACAGATGTACACCTGCTGAATGTATGGCAACACCCGGAGATGTGCTACGTTCGTATCCACAGAGATGCGTGAAAATCTGAACAGCTGGGGTAAACTATCGCTAGCATTAAATCAAACCCAATCAACTCTTCGCACCTAGAAATATCGTGTAAATGGTACAAAAATAAACTCAGCGTTAACGTGCCCTAACACCTGTTGTCGTGTACCCATTTATGGGAACGATAGTTATTGTGGTTAGTGCGTTGTTACGTAATCACCTGAGCTATTCTGCTGGCTTAGCTAGCTAGCTGTCGCTAGCTCGTTTGCTAACACTAGCAAATGTTACTTTTGTTCACACCAAGATTCCAGCATTTCCAAAAGGAACTAAAAGGCCTTGTAGGAACATTTACACTCTTATGCCCAACAGGAACAAGAGTAGTCCGAAAACAATCGACTTTAAAGCGATTTATATCGCAGTGAACCTGGCCTGTAATGCTAAGCTAATGCGAAGCTAACAACAAAAGAGCCATTTGAAGCGGCGCTTTCGTTATACACTTACAGCAATGACAGCATTACTTGGCTTGTCGGCAAGCCAAAAAATGCATCTCGGGTGTAAGTCGTATTAAAGCTTAAGATCTGCATTTAACAACAAACACCCCGTACTGTTTTACTGTTTTAGCCTGCTGGAAAAGCCCCGGTTGACAGGAGCGTCTACAGCTCCGGCTGCGTCTCTCGGACAAACGTCTTCATGTTCGGGCTTGATTCCAAGCGCAAGTCCCTGGCCTCAGTCGATCAACTTTCGGGGGTTTTAACAGTCAAAACATACGTCGTTTCTCCCACCTGTGTCCCTCGACTGAAGCCCTGGCCGGTGATTTTAGTGGCCGCGAACTTTGCGACGATGTTGCTGCTGCAATTTCTTCGTTTTCCTCTCGTACAAGGGGACTCGCACCCCACAAGCGTCGCCATTATTTCTTCTTCCTGAACTGAACTGTTTGGGCAGGAAGTGAAAGGCTTTGATGAATTACTTTGGGGTAATTAAGCGGCATCTGCTGGCGGAGAAGCAGACTCTGCGAGGCTCAAGCTGGTGTGCAGGTAACCGTGTGCTTATATCAATTAATGCGATATATATAAAGGTAGAAAAAAATTCAGGCCAGCCATAATTATATTTTGCGTGCTTATATTTTTTTTAATATGTTGCACATTTATTACACAGCTGGTACATTTTATTGGATTCCAATAGCACAATCATATTCTAGTAATATTAACACACAATATTACATCCAATCTGCATGTACACATTAGTTGATAAATTAAGAGATACATTCAACATTTAAGAGCAAACGAGAACCGATTTCTCACAGCTCCTCTGTATGCCTCTTAGGACACGGGTACATAGAAACAGTCCTCCAGCTCACACAGTTTGCAGTACTTCATTATCTCCACACAGTGTAGTGTCTCAGCCCTATGCTATTCCAGGGCAGCCTTCAAAGACTGCATTTGGGCGGGCGGACGGCCTCTTCCAGTGGGATGCCCAAGCCGTAGCCGAGGAATTGCAGCGTCTCAGTCCACTGTCTTCTTTCCTCAAGTGTCCCAGCAGTTGTTCTCGCCAGCCTCGGTCATTTGGAGGTAGGAGTAAATGGCCTCCCTGAGCCCCTCACTCACCAGAGAGTGGTCTGACTCTAATCTCTTCCTCCTTAGGATCATCGATCTGGAGGGGAACAAAAAGGAATTGAAGACTTCAGTGAAGAAAGTGATGCAATAACTGAATCCGTTGGAGGCTGCAGTTTCAACCTGCGCACACTGCTCTACATTTGCAGGTTCCACACATTCACACCTGGCACATACCCAATGCAACCACAGGCCTATCTGTTGGCATATCTGCCGGCATTGTTTACACACTCTTCACACCAGTTTATTCAGCATGTTACTGCAGCACTGAATCATTATCTTTCTGACAGACTGTCAACACACACTGAAAAGGCTGATCTTGATACTAAGATAGGAAAGACAGAGCTGAAAAATGAGTCATAGAGTGGCATCTTATAATAGGCATCAGTGGAAGCGCAGCTAGAGAGAGCCACACCTGCTAATGTCCTTCCATTTGATGGTAGGCCTCCTGGTCGTTGTTGGAATAGGCCTGGCCTCTCCAGTGACATCTAAACCCTGGATGAAGCAAGGCATCATCAGCCGACAGCACAATCCATCTGCAAGCTCTGCAAAAGATGGCAGGATTTTAGTATCACTCCTTGTCAAGTGTTTTTGTGTTAAAAGCAAAACAGTCACAACCTTAATACAAACCTGAATAGTGTTCCACCATGCAATGCAGGGAGGGGAAGGTAAGGCTTGGAGATATATAGACCCAGCCATTTGGGAGGGTATAAATGCGGTAGTGCTTCACGCAGTCCTGGTACGAAAAATTGGTTCTCATCAGGACAGATAGCGAGTAGGAATCTAAACACAGAAATAACACACAAATGCAGCAGTTAAAATATGCCAGTTTTGATTGTTAACCATAATTTCCTTTAAATGGCTGTAGCTTCAGTAGAAATTTAAATAACGGTTTAAGGGTAATTTTGCTTAAGAAAACTACAATACTGGGCTCAGTGGTTGAAATAAATACTAATAAATAAATATACACAATAACAATCCACAAACAATTCATAAATACTAAATTAGAGTAACAAGCAGTTACCACATCTTAAGTACAGAAGAAATGAAAGGGGAACTAAATGGGGAGGAAATGCGCTTCCCCACCAGAAGGAGGCTAGGGTGAAATGTAGCTAGAAATGAAGAAATGTAAAGGTTCCTAACATCATGTTGGGCTTGGATTGAATGTGTTTATGATGCATCTAACTGTTAACAAAGGATATAAAAAAAAAAAACAAACTCTAACCTTTGCTTGTCTCTGACTCTCGGATCAAGAAGGCTCCAGTCTGGTTATTGGGACGCATGAGCAGCTCCACTGCTTTATACCTGCTGATGCCCGTAAACAGCCACCTGAATAAATACAAAAGAAATGTTCAGATTCAGACCAGTGGGATGATAACACACTGTCATGTTGAAAGAAGCTGTTTGGAAAAATCCACTGGAACAACATGAGAGCACATTCACCACTGGAGGAGGACTGAAACTGCAGGGAGGGGAGGGGCTGAACAAATCACTGAAAATAAAAGTCCTGCACCAAACATTTTTCTCCACTGAGGTAAAAGTTCACCTACACAGAGACTCCGCCCACCTCTCAGGGAACTCCCTGCTTCTGTACAACTCCTCTGCCTTTTTCTCACGCGCACAGACAAATGAGACGAATGTGCTAACACGTTCCCCATGTCTGCAGCTTACCTGTGTGTAACTTTGGCTGTGTAGTAGTTGGGGACGTAGCTCTCGTGGCCCGTCGTTGTGGATCTCACCATTATGAAGTCCCCATCACTTTGAATTAAAAAAAAAAAAAAAGGTACTCATCACTAATTGTATCTGTTTAGCTGAACTTTAAGCTGAAACATTAAGAGCTGTAGTACATACTCTGATGTGACATGTAGTCTTTCCCCGATGCACATGGTCAGTTCTGTATTTCCAAATGATGGGTAATCAACAAGCGACACAGTCAAGGGTTCCTGGTTGGCTGCAGAGAGAAAGGAAGAGATATTTGATTTGATTTTTTTTTCCTTTGTTTTATTTTGTGTATTTCTGTTTGGGGATTGAACCTACCTGCTAACTCGTCTGGGTTTTCAAGGATTGTCAGGTTGGATTGGCATCTGGTGGGGCAGGTCCCCATGGTCTTTGGTTTCTTGCTAATTTGAAATGTCTTCTGTGGCTAGAAAAGAAACAGAGAAAGGTTGATACAGGTGAAGCATGATTAGGAAATTGGCTTTAACAACTCATATTCATAATATAACTATGCCAGCAGTTATTGCATTGCTATTATGGCATCTTTTAAACTGCACAGAGATGCAGTAAATTTTTATGACACCTGAAACTGGGCATCAAAACCAAAATAATACAGGAAGGTGCCTAACCACAACAAACAGCATGATATCCTGTGTTACATTTCCAATGCAATATGTGTGCGAGGACTAAAGTCAGCTTCCCATAAGAGAAGAAAGGTGAGATTTTACTTCTGTTGTAGCGGCAAGGCGATAAAATGTCTCAAATTATCTTTTAAAAACATAACACTGTAACTAATCACCTCATTTCTCTATAGTGCAGGATCATTGCTGAGTGGAAAAAAATGTATGCAATAAAGGAAATGTTTTATAATATCGGCGTGATGACCGTGAAATCATGAAACAAAAGGAGAAAGAAAGAAAGAAAGAAAGAAAGAAAGAAAGAAAGAAAGAAAGAAAGAAAGAAAGAAAGAAAGAAAGAAAGGAGTTATGCACTGACCTTTTTCAATTCTTGTATGAAAAATGTTCCCCCAGAAAAGATATTCCGCACAAGTAGTTAAACTCCTCTCACAATAACGAGTAAATTCCAAGTCTATCTACCTTCAGCACGCCAATGTACGTGGATGACGTGTGGCACATGCAGAAGCTCAGGTTCCTACTCAGGCATGCTGATCAGTGTGTTCCTTGCTCAGATCTGTTACCACGAAGACTGCTGTGTTTTTGCAGCTGTTTATCGTGTGGGCTCACTTAAGAGAGGATGCTTCCTGTCTGGCTTTTATGTATGTGGCCCAACTGCGACTTCCTGTGACGCTCAACACTGACACAGAATACCTCATGTTAAGCTCTCTGATGCAGGCTGTTTTGAGGAGGCACTAATAGTACACTTGTTTGTGGAATGAATCTCTACGTCAGCAACATTCTTCATTTCCACATACATGAACCTTGTGGCTTAGTGTTGTGGGTTGAAGAGGTTATCAGTTTACAGTGACAGCTAATGTAAAATGGGCGTATGCTGGACAAATTATCTGAATTTTTATATTTTGTAATATGTCCATAATGGAAAGCTGTGGACACATTTTCTTTCTCGGCCTCTCTCTTCACATGATTATCATCGTGCTGCCATGTCAGTTGTTACTGTCAGATAAAACTGAGACCTCTGCAGAATCATGAGGTTCCACTGCCAACCTACACATACCATGATTTCCCATCAGTCACAGGTTCATCCATCGTACTCACGTTGCAGAAACAGACCAGCTGTGGGGTCCTGCTCTTTTGCATACATAAATCCTCTAAGTGTGAAAAGGTCAAATACAAGGAAGAATTTATTTTTAAAATTGTCATTAATTCCACTTATGCAACCATGAAATGGCAGGGAAAATGTCTCTGCTAAAGAAAGAAAAAATGCTTGTACTCGGAAATATTAATAAGACCGAGATAAAAATGTCATATCTCTCTTTGTTCTGCACGTTAATCAGATGCACTCTGAGCTTCTCCAGACGCAAATGAGCAAGTGTACCTTGAATGGAAACAATGTAGCAAGAACAGATCAGATTGGTGCTGAATCACCAGAGCAGCCTGCTAGCACAGATGGAAAAAAACTTTGTGCACTTTTCTTGAAATCAGAAATTAACTCATTCCATACCACCGAGGTATATCTTTCTCAAATAGAAACTGAAAAAGGGTCACCAAAGAGTGCGTATTTCCTGCGTTTTAGCTAACTCCACATTGCATGTTAAACTTAGGAAAGTCCAATCAGTCCAATTCAGCTTCTCAAAGTATGACCTTAATAAATATACTGCAGATTAGAGCAAAAACAGGAAAATCATGATAACAGGGCTGATGCATGTCATTACACTCAGATAATCTGACATCAATGAAACTAGTATTGAGCAATGGAGGACCCAGAATACTACAGTAAACAAGTGCTCAGTGGGTACTGTGATTAACGCATTAACCTCGTATTCATTCCACTTGTATTCATCTTATTTACAGAGCAGCTGATTATTGTTTTTGTAACGTGTGCTAAATATAGATCACCTCATCTGTGACAACAGCAGTTATCTCTCAGAAACAAAATAAGAACAAGAGCGGTTGGAAACTAACTCACCACAGTCACCGCACTTTTCCACTAACAGAAGAGTCGAGGTACTAGAACTCTCTGCTCAGAGATGTGCTTTCTCTTTCTGCCATCCATTCAAATCACAAGCTGTTAGTTTAGCAGAATTACTGCCAAAGCACCGATAAATAAAAACAGACACGTTCTTGTCTTGTATCTTTATTCAGTAGTAATATAAATGAGCTAAATCAGCCGACAGTGAGAAGCACCACATGGCCCCTAAAGGAAGGGACTCATACTTTTCACATCAGATCCCACTTGTTGAAGGTTGTTAAAACAACAATGAATAATCTATTCAACTGAACAGCAAAACAAACAAAAAAAAACAAACAAAGAAAACATCGACACAAAGGAGCAGAAATTAATAAAAGAAATCAAAGTTAAAATATCTTGAAGTGAAACCCAACTGAAAGTTCAAAAGCAGCTCTCTACAAGGATTTAACTTAGCTTGACTTACAGTGTGCTACAGTATGCAATGCTGCTTCCACACATCATCCACATCGCTGTACTGCAGGTTTATTTCTGCAGACATTAAGTCATCCCCTTCTATACCTTGTATCTAATTTGCATTACAGCTAGTTTGAAAATAAAGACACAGAATCATACACGATCAATGTTAGGAGTTTACAAAAAAACAGTTATTTTGATCTGATTTCTACAGAGTGTGAAGACATTTAAAACAACGACAATGTGAAAAAAAAAATAAATACAGGGTTGGACAGTTGAGTCATATGGTCAATCATATGGTTTTTGAATATATAACACATCTGGATGTAGTTATGGTTTCTGAAAGGAACGTGACTTTGACAGTGTATTTAATATATTTTATAATATGCATCTGTTAATACATTTATTACATCCTCCTTTCTAATCACATGTATCAGATCTTCCTAGCATTGAGCTGCTTAGGATGAGAGAGAGTTAGAGGGAGGTGGAGAGGGGACATAAGTTACTATGGGGGGAGTGCAGAGGCAGGTTGAGGCTTAGCAGGAAACCTCCATGGTCTGGGGCCCGGCCTTGCTGTCCAGGGTCCCGGTGGCGCTGCCCTCCAGCAGGCTGTTGACGTTGTTGCGGCTGCGACTGCTGTCCATGGAGGTGATGCTGGAAGAGGAGGTGGTGCGTGAACGAGCCAAGCGAGTCATTCCTGCTGAAGGAACTGAAAGAGAAATGCGCGTTAATATTCCACTCACACGGCCCACAGACTCAGTGCAGTGTGGGAATAAAGATAATGTGATACAACAGCAACAACAACAACAGGAAATAAGTGCTTAGCATGCAAACTCTTCTCAACTATGGAGACTAATCAAATTATCCACAAATGTTCTGAACAGTAATACAACAGCAGCACACAGCATTTGCAGTCCAACTGAACTGACAGGAAGCAACACCAGCAGCTCATGCAGTAAACTAGGACACTGAGGGCATGCTAGGGGGAAGAAGCTAAACTCAGTGAGGTGAATGTCATCAAAGTATGCAAAGGGATCTGTGCAGAATGCTGACTGTATCCACCACCCGGAGCTGCTGTTACAAATATCAAACAGTGCTCTCTAGAGAACTTTCTGCATACATTGACATTCATCCACTGCAGTGTTATGAGCCCACTGGGTTCAAAGCCTCCTCATCTGGCAGCTACTCAAAAACCTGGTACCTGATTCGTTGCTCAGGTGACTGAGAAGAACATAGGGAACTGCAAGCAATGATTAAAGAGAGAAAGAAAGGAGAAAGGGAGACATGTTGAAAAGCAAGCTCTTCGTGCTGCCTTACCACACCTCAGTGTGTTTCTTAGCACTTTTTGTGGACAAATAGCTGCTGTTTGCTAGCAACAGCAGGTAAGACATCAGGGCATGCATGCAAGTTAGACAGTTGATTTCCTGAACTTTCTGACTGTTGCACTTTGTCTTTCACACTGTGGTAATGTGTAAATGAGGGAAAACCAGCTTTCAGAAACATGCTGAGGTGTTAAGATTTATTTTCCACACTTTCACTGCATGAAAACACTCGTTTTAATCTGCTCTAATCCTGCAGTGGCATTTACTCAACAGGAGGACTCGGTGGCCTTTAAAGCAGCACTGAGGTTCTGAGATACTAACTACCCGAGGGTGCCCCCCACAGTGAAGGTCCATGAAAGCGAGAATGCAAAAGAGAATCAGCATTACAGAAAGACACACATAGACAGATATCATATGTGCACCTCATAAAAGCAAATCTACATTAATCTGTCCATCGATCAGAGTCTGGCTGGTGCACAGCGAGTCTGTGTGGTCACACAGAGATGTGTTTGTGGGGGTTTTTTTTGCAAATGAATGGCTGTAAAGCCCGCAGGTCTGTTTAACTATGCACCTTGAGTCGCTTTTGACAGAGACTGCATCTTTAAACAGTTCTGGATAGAAAAGAAAAGCACACCAGGCAAAAAAAAAAAAAAAAAAAAAAAAAAAGAAAAAAGAAAAAGGGGTAATTTTTAACACCCACTCCAAACTGAACAGGAAGCGAATTGCTGTTCAGCTCACAGAATGTGACCGTCATTTCTAGAAGCACTAACACCTCACCTACTGAGGCTGGTGGGAGCCACAGACTGCAAAAAGTCGAGAGGAAATGGTGTTAGCAACCATGGAGCCGCACAGGCTGCCTCCACGTGATCAGGGTGACAAAAAAAACCTGTTTCTTTTCATGCCCTGCAGGCCACTGTCCAAAACCCACCAGCACAGGAGGGGTAGGGGGGTTAGCAACAGCTCATAGGCGACTGCATTGAAAACAATTCTCAATTAAGTAACTTTTGTCATTGCACTCACGTCAACAGGAAATTCAGTGCAGACTGTGGGCCACAAACACGTCAGTTCAAACACATATTAGTCTGTAAACAATTCTTGGACACTGACTGCTGAGCCAACCAGTTTAAACCAGTTTATTATAGATTTGTTTACCATTTAGTCACACAATAAAAAGGGTCTTTACTTACTGTAGCCCATGCCCTGGACAAAGTATTTAAATGCCTCAGCAAGTTTTCCTGGCTGCAAAGAAAAAAAGAAGTTAAAAGATAATTTTGCTCAGAAAATGTCTAGATATCACATCTCTCAAGAATTAAAAAAAAAACTCACCTGCACAACCTGGGGCAAGCCTCCACAATCAGCCATCTGAGAGGAAATTATCGGTCTCATTAATAAATCATGTTCACAAATGTGAATATCGTACATTTTACATGTCACAAAATATACCGCAGAAGCTTCACCTTTAGCAGTGTAGTCTTGGTGGGATTTAACCTGGAGTTGCACTCCACCTGAAACATCAGAGACAGGTAAACACTCTGTGATAAAACGAAGGTTAAATCACTGTTGCTTGTTGGCATAACAAATCCTTCCCAAAGCTTCTTAGCGCACTGAGATGACTGAGTGTAATCACCACTAGCACCACTCACCACAGCCTCCACAGCAGGTGATGTGTCACCAACCACCAGCAAAGCAGGGCAACTGGAATAAATGAGGAGCGAAGATTCTCAAATCACACCATGGACTCAGAGGCAAATGTTTATTTGTATCACCTCGATTTCAGAAACTTACGTTAGTGTGTTGACTGTGTCCTCATTCAGACCCACTATGGGCCTCTCGATCTCCAGGTCTCGACGGCTGGTGCAAGGTGACAAATTATGAAGTGTTAGTAAAACCGAAAACAAGATTATCTAGTTACATTGTGAGGAAGAAATCTGGATTTATACCCCTGCGCTTTGTAGTTTTTGCTCATGTATTTAGGTCTTACTCTGTGATATAAAGAGTTTACATGGCTTGACTGAGTTTTAAAAGTGATTATAAATGCAATAAATAAGCAAAAATGCAGGCAACTGTTTGCAAAACACAATATTAAATGTGACCTGTTGTGCTCATTTCTAACTCTATATTTTTTTCATTCTTGGACTCTACTGGAGCAGCTTTGGATGGCTCACAGTTCAAAATACTCCTTATTTATCTTACAGTGGGCCTTTTTACCCTTTTTTATCCCTTTAGGAGCTCCACAGCCAGAGCTGTGTGCCTAAGATGTCTTTATTAGGGATATCTGCTCTCACTGACATCATACAGCACCAAGAGTAGGAAAAAAAACAGTGAAAGCAGTCTGAACTGTGGCAGTATATGGCAGAAAATAAGCTGGAAAAAAAAGTTAATATACACTGTATAATAATCATAAACTGTATCATACTATTGGTAGGAGCCACAGAAGAGGGCCAGGTTGTCCTGGTTGATGTCTTGGGCGATGTGGAGGCGGTAGGTCTGGATCAGCTCCTGGTTGTCTGTGAGCTCATCCTGAGAACAGATTAATAAACTGAGTGTGTGTGTGATCGACATGCCACAATCTACCAGTTTCTACATCTGAGAGGACAGACATAAAATAATTAGTAAATGTCTGTTATAAGACCGTGATGAGGAAAAGGTGTCGAGGGAAATCAAGAAAAAAGCCTCCTGAGGTTCAGCTGCTGTTTCACAGCTTCAAAGAGAAAAGGTCAGGAGAACTAGAGAAAAAGCAGAGTGAGTGATGTACTGTAAGAGAGACTCACAGTGCTGAAGTGGTGAGCCATGACGATATCCACCAAGTTACTTGTCCATCCAGACAGCTGCACCCAAGAGAAAGAGACGAGCCAAGGTAAGACACAAACAAGAGCTGACCTTAAAAATCGAAAATATGAAATAGCCATCTTTAAGTTTTACAGATTGTGAAGTTATCTACTGGTTAAAAAGCATACTATTACAAATACACCATCCCTGGATTAACTCTAGCCTTTTATACCTACCTCGTAACTCTTGAGCTCTATAAACCTTCATAAACAGAAGAAATTGCTGTGGACCTTTCCTCTTTGCTAGCCAATAGTAACAATTGCACATAAAAGTGGGACGCTTTAAATGTATATGGGAGAAAGGTCACATCAAGCCCCCCCCTGGCTGCATGACTGCATGTGAAACTAACATTTTCCTGATAATCTCATAGAGTATGCACAACAATGTAGAGCACCGAGTGCAGTAGTAAACTACAGTATACACTGAACTGAAATTGTGGGTGCATTATTTCAAGTCCCTCTCCCATAAAAAAAGTGTTTTTGTCATTGTTACTATAATGTTCAGAGTTAGACACTAAAGGACTGTTCAGTAATTCTGCACAGCATAGTTTTGCTGGGAGTCCTGGAGTAAACTCAGAAAAGTGTGATGTGGAACCTCGAAGCCTGCATTACAAATACACTAACAACAGATTTTAAATAATAATTCTTATATCTAGTATACTGTTTAAAAAAAAAACACTTTTTAATCAGAGTACAGGATCAAGTCATTTAAACCCCTGGGATATTGATCTGGTCAGTTAAGTAGCAGAGGGGGTTGTTAATCAGTTTCAGCTGCTTTGGTGTTAATGAAATTAACAACAGGTGCACTAAAGGGGCAACAATGAGACAACCCCCAAAACAGGAATGGTTTTACAGGTTGGAGGTCACTGACATTTTTTCCCTCTTCATCTTTTTGACTGTTTTTCACTGGTTTTGCATGTAGCTAGGGTCGGTGTCACTACTGGTAGCAAGAAATGATACCTGGACCCTACAGAGGTTGCACAGGTAGTCCAACTCCTCCAGGGTGGCACATCAATACATACCATCGCCAGATGGTTTGCTGTGTCTCAAGAGCATGGAGGAGATCCCAGGAGACAGAGTAGGACAGGGGTGGGCAACTCCAGGCCTCGAGGGCCGGTGTCCTGCAGGTTTTAGATGTGTTCCCAATCCAACACACCTGAGTCAAATGGCTGAATTACCTCCTTAGTATGCAGTCAAGTTCTCCAGAGTCCTGCTAATGACTTCTATATGTGATTCAGATGTGTTGGATCGGGAACACATCTAAAACCTGCAGGACACCGGCCCTTGAGGCCTGGAGTTGCCCACCCTGGAGTAGGAGGACCGTAGAAGGTCCTTAACCCACTGGCAGGTCCTTTGTGCAAGGAAGAGCAAGGAGCCCAGTAGGGGCTCAGAGCCCAGAGCCCTCCAGCAGGCCACTGGTGTGAATGTCTCTGACCAAACAATCAGAAGTATCAGACTTACAGAGGGTGGCCTGAGGCTTTCTGTGTCCTCTAGTGGGCCCATTGCTCACTGCCTGGCACCGTGGAGACCAACTGGCATTTGCCACAGAATACCAGAATTGGCAGGTCCACTACTGGCACCCTGAGCACATGTGACAGACATGAAAGGGTCTGGAAAAGCTGTGGAGAATGTCATGCTGCCTGTAACCTCGTTCAACATGACCAGTTTGGTGGTGGGTCAGTGATGGTCTGGGGAGGTATATCCACGCACAGACCTCTGCAGGTTAAGCAACGGCACCCTGACTGCCATTAGGTATCAGGATGAAATCTTTGGAGCCACTGTCAGACCCTACGCTGGTGCAGTGGGTCCTGGGTTCCTCCTGGTGCACAACAATGCCCGGCCTCATGTGGCCAGACTATGCAGGCAGTTCCTGGAGGATGAAGGAATTGATACCACTGACTGGCCCCCACACTCGCCTGACCTAAACCCAATAGAACACCTCTGGGACATTGTGTTTTGGTCTATCTGACACCGCCAGGTTGCACCTCAGACCATACATGAGCTCAGTGATGCTCTGGTTCAGATCTGGGAGGAGAACCCAGAGGACACCACCCAGTGTCTCACTAGGAGTGTGCCCCGATGTAGTCATGCATGCATACAAACATGTGATGGCCATACAAACTACTGAGTACCATTTTGAGTTCCTGCAATGAGATTTCAGCAAAATGGACTATCCTGCTGCATCATTTTTTCACTTTGATTTTCAGGGTGTCTTTGAATTCAGCCCTCTGTAGGCTGGTAATTTTCATTTCCATCAAACGATGTGGCATCCTTTCATTCCTAACGCATTACCCAGTCCATATCAGTATAGATATCCAGCATGTTTTTTTTCCCATTGAAATCTGATGTGTTTTCAAAGTCTTCCTTTAATTTTTTTGAGTATGAGAAAAAAAATGGAACTTGATTTACTTTTCAATGAGGGATGAGCCTTGTTAGAATTTTTAACTATCTTCTGAAAGCAGAGTTTTCCATTTTCATTTATGATGAAATGTACCTGTTTTGGTCAGCGGTGCAGCGGTAATACTGACCTTTGAAGCCGCCCAGTCAATCCAGCCTTCAGCACATGGGTCGATATTGATGAGAACCAGCCCCTCCACGAGGGATGGGTTGTTCAGCTGGGAAAGTAAAGATGAATGAGGATGAGTTTTTAACAGATAATTTATTCCTGTTTTGGGTTTTTTTTTGTTTGAAATAAAACATGATTAAAAGTGAAGCATCTCTGTTCTGTTAAATGATGGAGTCACATATTACTTGTAAATTAGTGGGAGCAGCTTCAGAACTGCCTAAAGACAAAAAGAGAATATCTGTGGAAATCTAAGATCCAGGACACGCTGGAGAGATTATGTATCTCGGCTGGCCTGGGAACGCCTTGGGGTCCCTCCGGATGAGCTGGAGGAGGTGGCTGGGGAGAGGGAAGCCTGGGCTTCTCTGCTTAGGCTTCTGCCCCCGCGACCCGGCCCCGGATAAGCGGAAGAAAATGGATGGATGGATGGATGGATCTAAGATCCAGCGACAGTGCTGCAACCGCTGCTTTCATCAACGCGATGCAAATGCAGAGCAGCAGCACCTGCTGTAAATCCATCACGGGAAAACATTTTTTTCAGGGCCAGTTCTGTGTTTCAGAATCAATTTTTCCTCATTAATTCTAAATAAGAACAGACTGTCCACAGAGCCCAATGCTACAATTCCTCATTTCCACACCTTCCCCTTTTACCATCCTCTCTTTTTATCATTCATTTTTTAGTGCTCCCTTGCTCCTCTCTGCCACTTCCAGATCTTTCTGCTAGCTTGTGCTTATTTTGGCTCCACTGTACCGAATGCAGAAACAAAGCAAAAACAACGGAGGAAGAGGAGGAAGCTTATTTAACCAAGGTGATTCATCACCTGGGGAATGGCAGCATATCTAGCAGACTGTAGAGGAACCTGATGCCCTGTGTAGGCTTGATGGGAGGCTTTAATGCTCAGTGTAACAAACTGTGTGGTCTGAAAACCTTTAATTATTACAGGCGAGACAGAGAATCACACAAAAAAAAAAGGCACTGAGGGAAAGGAAGAACAGAAACACAAAGATGGGTGACTGTACATGCTGTGGACTTACTGCAAAGCGGGTGAGGGTATACGCTCCTGCTCCCACGCCGATGCCGATCACACTGCTCACTCTATAGAGAAACTGCTTGTTAACATGGGGCTGAAGATGAATAATTCATTTGTGGCACAATCACCTTATCAACAAATAGCTATCAACCGAGGGTCACTCACTTCAGCTGAGTCAATACAGAGGGCAGCATTTCAGCCATCTCATCCATGGTTGGATAGCGGTACCTGGGCACAAGTGACACATGTGAGTCCATGCAAGTAGTAAAAGTTCAAGTTTATCATAAATTTAAATACTGGAGGAATTTGACTGATTAGATGATGATTGTGCTTCCATTTGCAAATTAACTACCAGTTCACTTTACTTTCTATGTAAATGAATTGATTGCAACTCCGGTAACAGCACTGAAATGAATAAATATGTACCCATTCATCAGTGTGTGCAAAACCAGACTGTCACTCACCCACTGGGAAAGGGAGGTGCTCCCTCCTGCTGCCCGGGTGCATCAACGTGAACCACTGCAAAGTGCTGGGTGATCTCCTGCATGTCCTCATAGTTAAACAGGGTGTTGAAGCAAGACTTGTCTAGAAGGGGGCAAAGACGCAGACACAAAATGCGACAGTGCAGGAGTTAATGCTCTGTGTGGGACCTGAGTGGGTTCGTTAGGTGCAGAGGCTAAAACAAAACACCTTCAGAACAGAACATTGCATATTGATGAGCTTATTTTTGGCCAACTCACGGTTGAGGCCGATGTCGTGATAGGTGAGGATGATGGGTCTGTTGCCCTTGGGAACACCTCTCATTGTCACATGGAGAACGCCATGTGGAGTTTCAATGTCGTGCTCCTGTAGCCAAAGGGGGGGGGGGGGGGGGGGGGGGATAGTTCAGGACTAATACAGGTGCATGGAAAGAGAAAAAGCTTCCACATACGACGGCTACTACAGCAATTCTGTTCTAGCTGTTACAGCGTTACCCCAGAACTCCAGGACTGTCCAAAAATGATTCTGACAAAAGAAGAACAGTTGTACGGGATTTTTCTCTTTCATCTCTACCAAGCACAAACAAGAGGTTTTCTGTCTGATTTCCACAAAAGGCATACTTAGCTAAAATGAGCCATTTCTATCATACTGATTGAAGTCTACATCAAAGCTCTAACATGGAGGCACACACTGACTAAAGTAAACACCCCGTGACAAACAAGACATTTGGGTTCTGTCTTGAATTGGGCATGCAGAGGATGAACATTTTGTCGCCAGCACACATCCCCTGTGCCCTCAGACAAACAGAACACTGAATGGGCAGTCTAGGGAAAATGGTCTTTCTATCCAAAGGTCTGGAACTTGCAGCTCTTTTCACAAGAATGACTTTGCAAAAATGCCAGCATCATTTGCCTTTGCTCAATGTTTTTGCAAAAACACCCATTAAAATTCAAAGAGCTCACACTTGGCTTCATTCTCGCTGTTACTTCAGAATTTGGGTCGAGCGCACAAAAGGCTCGAGTTAGTACCTTAAACACGCTGCTTTTGCAAAAGGAAACATTACGTGGCTTCAAGATAGTTTCAGCCGGGACTTAATGTGAGCAGAAAGGTGATCCGAATAAAAAGAAGAACTGGTTAAAGATGACACAGCAAAAACAACAGTGTCCTAAGCCTAAGTGTCCTACAGAATCCCAATCCAGGGTTGGAAGTGACATTAAGAGAAATAATAAACTATACAAGATGCGGCAAATGCATTTCCCAGACTTAGCCAGAATCACCGAATCATCATTTTACATCACACAAACTTCCCAAGATCAGCATGATCTGGAGCTGCAAACAACACTGTGCACATGCATGTGTGTGTTTGAGTGTGTGCGATGCACAGAACAGCGGGTGGTGCTCCATTCACTTGCCTAGTCGGAAGGCCCACTGGTCATTAATAATAAAGAGAGAGTGAGCCTGAGTGGAAGAGAGACATGGGTTACGGCTGACAGACTAAGAGAGAGTGTGACTGACTGTACGCTGCTGTTTTTCCCCTACTAAATCTGTGCCTCCTGCGTTTAGCTGATAGATATGTGTCACAGAGATAAAGGCTAATTCTCAAGAACAAGACTGCAGTGACTTACATCTGCAATCTATAATAAGAGGAAAAATACTCACCATGTCAGCAACAGAATGAGATATTTGCTTTTGAGTGGGAGTTGCTATAGAGATTAGCCTGTCGCACCAAACATGAAAACTGCGCACAAAAACACCACAAAGTGATCTTTGGGATAGTGAGCTACAAAATACATCTGCTTAATATAACCTCTCTTTCTGAGATGGAACAAACCCTGAAGAAAGTCTCCTCTGATGGGAAGCCTTGCACTCATCAGAGCTTTTAATGACATGATTCTGTAACCTCGGACTGGTGAGGGGGCAGAACAATCTGTTATAAATGGGGAAAAAAAAAACTCTCTAAGGCTGTGTTGCTGCAGAATTTCCTTTTTTTTTTTTTTTTTTTTTTAGACAAGGACAGAGTCAAGGACACTCAGTTTAGAATGAGCAGCTTTGCTCTGAGAAACAATATAAATACACTTTGCTGAAATGTTTGCCTTCTGTCATGTGTATCTGCTGTACATGCACCCAAAAAAAGCAGGCATGGATGCCCCGCACCGTGTTAGGAACAGCAAAGGGAGCAATCAGAGGAATATGGGAGGAAATAGAGCATGAAAGCAAAGAGTGACAGAGATAGGAAGAACGAGAGACCAGACAAGAGGAGTCCTGTGTGACTAACAGAAGGGTGTGCCTTAAAACAGAAGGGGCACCTCGCTTTAATTTATCACGCCTATCATGGCTATCTTTGCGCAAAGATGGAGAATAATAAAGAAAGTGGCTGCGTAATGAGAGTGAAAGAAAGTGCCTTTTATCTCAATTTATCTGTTAGTGTGGTCATAAGCTGCCTTTAGCTGTGAGTCCACATGTTTGGGTATCAAATCACATACGGAGAAATGAGAATAAAACAGACATGGGGTGGGGCTGTGAGGTTTGACAGCTAGTGGGAGCAAAAGAAGGAGAGCACTGCAATGGCATCGAGCTTTTCCCCACTTTAATACGTTCACAATAGCTGGTATTTCGACAAAAAGTGTGGGAAGGTGTTTGGGTTGGGTTGTAGGTGAAACAGGAGGTTTTGTGCTTTGAGAAGAGGGACTTGAGGAAGTTTCACGGTCCCATAAAGGGGTGAGAACTAATTTTTTTTTTTGATAAAGAAAGAGGGTGAGAGAGTTGGGGGTGAGGTGGAAAAAGCAGAGCACTATGTCATGCTGATCCTCTTCCCGCAATCCACTGCCTATCAATCCCTCCCCTGTATTTTCTCCACCCTGCCAGAAAAGGCATCAATCACCTCTGGGAGCAGCGTTACAGGGCAGAAACACCAAGCATCCTGTAAATGACTTCAGTGCAAGCCTACAGATGGATACAGCCTGGGATCATCCCAGGTACAGGCCAACCTGATCCATTTCTGACACTAACACAACCCTCCCCACCTGCAGCGCGCACAGAGTAAGCGTGTGTGCCATCAAAGCTGCGGGCTGAAACAACAAACTCAAGGTCTCTGCAGGGAAGGAACGACCCGCTACAGTGGCTTTGGTGCTTTGCTGCCTCAGTGTGTGTGTGTGTGTATGTGTGGGGGTGAGTGACCTCCCTTTCTTCTTTTAGTGATAACGGAATAAAGAACACAATGCACACATGCACAATGCACCACCCACATCAATTCACTCATTACTGGGAAAAACACGTATCCATGCAGAAACAAACACAGGATCATGCAGCATTATGCACACAGTTACCCACAACCTTATCGATGGACACCCGCATACGCACAGGCACACATCCTCAGGTTGAAGCGTTTGCAGAGACACTTGAGTACGATACAGAAGCATCTTTCATCTCCTCACATTAAAATGCACAACTGCACCCTGAGCAGCTTTAGATTGTGCAGGCTGCACATATGGACACTGTGTGACCTGTAGGTGCACGCACATACGCGTGCACATGCACCGAACAAATGCTCACCCCATACCAGCAGCTGCCCAGAGAGAAAAAAGTCCCATCCAACAAGCCAGACCCCACAGCTATTCCCTTCAGTTAGCCAGCTGCTTTCAGCATGTCTTTGGAGAAACTGCACAACAACAAGACTAATCTGAACCAGAACCTCCTTGAAGCATGGACCAAGCCAGGTGTGTCGAGTCAGGCGAGACACGTTTGTCACTCACCACTTCATTTCCAGCGCATGCAATCTGGTCCAGGTCCAGAATAGCTGACATGGTTTTCCCACACAGGAGAGGAGTGGTGTTATGCTATGTGTGAGTGTGTGCTGGGCAGCTTTGACGCTCTCAAAAGGAGCAGGAGGAGGGAGGGAGCGTTGGTAGGAAGGGAGGGATGTAGGGTGAGGCAGCTAGAGCAGTAGCGACAAGGAAGGAAGAGAGGGAGGAGAAAGACACAGCAGATGGAGTGAGGAGGAGATGGATAACTAACCTGAATGAAAGCAGAAGGGGGGTGGATAAGGTGCAGAGAGAACAAGAGAGAGACAGACACAAGAGGTGGGAAAGAGAGCAGGAAAAAAACAGAGGGGGAGGAGAGTGAGACTGCAGTTTGTGCTTGGTAGTCACAGTGCGTCCATACATCCAGCCACTGGTTCTTCTAATTGGATTGCGGAGGGTCAGGTGGGTAGAGGGAGAGGGTGGGGTTTGGAGGAGAAAGGAGAGGAGGGGGGATGGCAGCATGGAAGCGGGGTGATGGGGTGCAAAGAATGCAGTCCAGGAAAATGTGCAGGCTGCTGACGTCACGATCTCTTATTGATGAGGAGAGCAGGCTGACTTTGACGGCTCACCCTGAGCTGTTTTCTGCATCAGCAAAATGGCTGCTCATTGCCAAGATTTAAGAACGATTTCCACATTTCTGAAAAAATAGAATCCAAATGACTTTAAACCCAGAAAAAAAAATCTCAGCGTGAGTGGGCACAATCAGATCCAGTTCACAGCGAGAGTTAGTCACTCAGCAGGACCAGCGTACACTACAGCAGGGGGGCATACACTAGTAATAGCTTTGCTGCAGATGTTGGCTCATTCAAGGCACCGCTTAATCATGTAAATGACTGTTAAGTATTGACCTTTAGCAAATGACGCCCCTCCTGTTTCAGGCTTACGATAAAAAGAAGACAAGCCCCCCCCATTACAATCAAAACAGTATATCATCAGGATTTATGTCCTCTAAGCTTGCTGCTGAGTCATTTGAGCTACGTAGTTTATTGATCTCTCCTTCTCTACTCTCCTGCCATCAGTACACCTCCTAGCAGTACTGTGTCACGCCTTTGACGGGCTGCTCAGTGCAGCCAATGGCAAACATGTAGACAGCACAGAGTTGGTGAGATTACAAGGACAAGGGTTTCTTCATTGGTTGGTCAATGTAGCAGCATGTTTGGTTGTAAACTGCTGGTTCTCTGAATTTTTTCCTTTCTTAACCCACAGAGGGTGCCAGTGACACACATGTAGTCGTGTCATGCACTGAGTCATTAAGTGGCTCAGCACAGCTCTCTGCAGCCTGAAGAGTCATGCAGACACACAGTGACTCTCTGATCCGCATCGATCAATTCACTGGTGTCATTTCCAGAATCCAGGGTTTGATTTTAACCTGTTTCTGTATATTAAAATGCATTCTCTTTGTTTCTGTCTGCCATGTGACATGGTCAGTTTGATGACTATAAAAGCTGTGTTATTCATATGTTATAAGCGCCACAATCACAGGATCTCAAGCCAGTGTTTTAGACAGCACCCTGCACTGTCATCTTCATAACACTAGATGAGAAAGCTGTTCTAGTGGCACATGGCGGCTCAGCATGTTACCAAGACAATTTAGGTTGCTTTTTCTTCCTTTGTCACTTCTCTGGAGCCATCTAACAAGCTTGTGGCGCCCTCTAGTGAGCTAAAGGAGATGATGGGAATTTAAAAAGCCAGAGAGAAGACTTCACAGGCATTTTTCTGAGTAATGATACAATGATACAAGGTGAAAAAGAGACATTACTATTTTAGAAGTGAACACGTCCCTGAAATTGTAAAAGACTCGCACATGTATCGTGTTTGTGCCTCAGACAAACACGATAAAAGCTGATCACCTAAAGATCAACTAAAAGTCATAAATACAGACCTAAAAACAAACACAGCATTCCAAGACTGCAGAGACACCATCACATTCAAACTATTTTTAAAGTGTACAGTCATCCTTTTCAATGAAGTAACCCAGTGTTCTGGGTCCCATGGGCTTGGGGAGACTGACTCACACCTTCCTCACTCTTTCCTGGTATAAGCAGAAAACAGTAAGAAAAACAAAGCTGCACCGGTTTGAATCTTTAGGTTCTCTGACTCCACCTCACCACCACCGGCCCCCTGCAGGTACACGCAGTTCTGGCACGACTCCTGCAGTACCTGTGGACGGCCTGTGGTGGGAGCTTTAGCAGCAGGAGAGCAACTGGATTCATCCTCCAGCTGCTGGAATGTCAGAGCTCAGAGTGATGTTGCAGCAGGGAGGACCCCTCCCACACAGACATGTAAGGTCTGATGTCTTGTACTGGGAGTGTTCTCCTTTTGTCTTTGTACTACTATGCTGTGTGACAGCTTCAATGTTATACTGAATATTTACAATGCATTTGCTCCATCACCTATACTGCAAAGTGGCAAATGACCAAATCGGGAAGAACACAAATACAGTTTCTTAATGCTGTAAATATTTTCAGAGAATTGAAGCTTGCTGCTAAAATGTAGCCCACATGCTTTAGGCAGTAAGCTAGTTAATGAACACAAATTAGTACAAAGAAACTGTTCTACAGATTTCTCTATTAGTTCTTATGCTTCTTCTAATAAATATTCCAACATTTGCTAAGAAATTTGACTGTTAACATCACCAGTACCTTTAATTTTAAGTATTTATGTAAGTACCTGCCCATCTTCTGGAATAAACTAAGTAAAGCTCCTTTCAGCTGCTCCCCTTTTATTTTACAAGGGGTCACCACAGCAGTTTGATTTATCTGGCAGAGTTTTTACACCAGATGCCCTTCCTAAGGAATTCGTATCTCCTCCCACGATCAAACTGGGAATTCTTTGCTTTTGAAGCAAATGTGTAAACCACTACACTATGAAGTGTTTCTTATTATTCTTACTCTGAATAATTTCCTGAGTTTCCTGAATGTGACTATGTAAGGTCAAAATGGCTGAAAGTCAAATAAGGTCAAAGTACAAAGTCTGCCTCAACACCACTGGGACAGATTCAGGTACAGTTCTTTCTGTAACTTACCACAGCATGACTCGGAAGGAATCACACACAAAAAAAAAGTGGAAATAAAATATCACACAGTGAACATAAGCAGTAGCTGATTGAATGCAGCATTGTATGCATGTGAATGTGTTAATAGTGCAAACAGGATGCTAGGGACCATGCAGCTTGCCTGCTCCAGCTAACATGCTTACTCTGTTCCCCTGCCTGCATAAGCTATATTTAGCTCTGCCGGGATGCTGGAAGGAGGCGTGACTGCAGAAAGTGAGCTAAGGATGAAAGGTTTAACCCTTTGCAGTCATGATGGCCATTAAAACACAGCACAGATCTTTACCTCAGGCTCTGCCTCCTCATGCAGGAGACTCTCTGAAAGAAAAAGCAAGTTGCCCAAGAGGTGGAAAGCTAGCAATCTCACTCCTCATTCAAAGACACCATCAAAAAAAAGGGGCTCTGGAACATTGCTCCCTCAAGGCCAATAACTCTTCTTCTGGAATCATAATTATTCTTATATTATCATATAAAATGACCTAACTATGGCTGGAACACTGTAAAAATAAAACAAAACAAACAAAAAAAAAAACCTGTGGAAGATGTTACAGTGATTCAACAAAACAACCTGCTAGATATTATGAATTGAAAAATTTCAACCAATCTATCCCCCATTTTCAACAACAATCTTCTTCTGTACTGTTTTATACATAGAAGTAATGTTTTCTCAGTCATTAGTACAAAGCCAAACCACTATTCAAAACAAAATGTCCTAATTTCTGATTGATCACTGTACATGCCTCCAGAGAAGTAGATGCACATTAGCAAAAGTAGCAACATTTTAATCAGGTAAGATGCTAACTACTGTTTTTGTCTTCTGCTCACAGTCAGCGGGTGGCAAGAGCAAATATGGAGAGCAAGCTGAGAAAAATGCCCTTTGACCTCACTGATTTACCCATAAAAACACCCACATTTCACCTGCATTTGGCATGCAGTAAATTCACATGTTAGTGAAGAACAATGTTCAGATGTAGGGAGAATGCGTGGGTTTAGTAGTATGGGTCTGAGCATGTAGTCATACTGCCCCAAGCCTCCTCCTATAAGCATAACAGAGTTTACTTTAATGGTGGAAGAGCAGCAGGAGCAGAGAGCAACACTCACCTGGCAGTCGAAATCCTGGAAGTTGCGTGCATTCTGCATGAAATGGAAAAGAGCAGAGTTAAAATCTACCATAGTATGCCATACTTCTTGCTTAAAGCTGATAATCACTCTTAATGTACTTGTGCAACCCTATCATGGTGGTTCGGTTATTCCAGATGGACGGCAGTGCAGGTGTTACAGGATGTATTGGATTTTCCAGCACACACAATACCTGAAGTGTATGTGTGTAGACAAAATGGCAAAAAAAGCCATTTTAAAGCTCTTTACCCAAGACTTCTGGTTTGTAATATAACACAATAACGTCTGATTACATTTATATTCATGACATTCATGCAGCTGTTTCTGGAGCTGTTGGTAACTCGTCATTAGTTCCTTAGTTTAAGAGCATCAAAACTCAAGTATTTCCTTCATATGAGGTAATTGATGGTGCAGCATTTTGACTCTTTCATCTTAGTTTGTGTTGTTTGAGGCAGCAGGAAATTAGTAGATGGGCAGAGAAGCCTGAGCGAAGAGGCCTCTGGGATTCAGTTACAGGAGAGACCAGTAGGGTGCACACGGTTTTAGAGGCAGATGGTGTCCAAAGCTGTCCTTTTCTTCTTCTAACTGTCTGTGCAGCAGAAATCAGGATAAAAATCCACTAATCCAATGTAATTAAACACTGAAATAAAGCTGAGATGTGATGAACGTAAGGCGAAGTAACTAAACAGGGCTGCTTTGGTTTATCATAAGTGAGCTGCAAAATCCCTGCTGGATAAGTGGTTAACAAAATGGATGGAAGTCAATGAAAATGACACTAAAACATCACCAACAATTTTCACACTTTACAAGGCATCTTCATCACAGTCAGGTGACTCAACATATTAAAGAGTGACTTTTAAGCAGCTTCTTTCATATAGTCTGGGGCAAGAGACGGTGCAATGTCGCTAATATGCTTACAACAATGAACCAAAATATAATGACCACCAGCCTATTATGCAGCCACAACAGTATGCCATATACATGAGCTCCATATTTAATACCAGTAAAGGTTTCAGTACTTTTGCCATGGTTACCTTAGCCATGGTTACTTGTTTCCAGCACTTCTATATAAATGAAGTTCTACTTTCATTACATCATCATCATCATCTCCATCTGCTTTGAAGGCCCGACTCTTTAATGAGCTGACCACTAGGTGGAGTGAGAGGTCAGTGCCAGTCTCCTTCACTTCCATGATTTTCATGATGCATTTTCCCCACCCTGTCTCCCAACACAAGACATTTACTTTAAGTGGCATGCAGCATACAAGGAGAAATGTTCTCATTCTTCAAACCCACCCCTGAAGTGATTCAATCCTCTCAGAGCTGATACATAATTACACACTCCTCCTCTGAGGCACAATACCCTCCTGACTGTGTCAGCGATCGGGGTAAAGAACAAAACACATCGTTATTACCACTAATCAGTTAATCAGGTGTTGAGATTGAAGCGGGGAATATGGAAAGACGGGTAGTGCTTTGATCACCTTGGTTGTTTTTTTGCCTTCTTGCCTCTTTTCTGCTTTTGCCGCCCCTCACTTGCTGCAATCTTTCAAGCTCTCAGAAATAAAAGAGATGAGTTTCTTCCAGCCTTTCCTTTGATCCCTTTCCCTCCTTGCTGGACTGCTCTCTCTGCCTCTGTTACGTTCTGCGTTCTCTCATTGCTCCATTCTGCCTACAACCCCTTGTTTCGCCTCTTCTTTCCTTTCCCTCTACACTTGAGCATATATGAATAATTCACTTTGATGAACGGGACTGCAGAGCATGCATGCCAAGTGTATTAGCCTATGTATTTTCCTGGGAGTACTGTAGTGGGTGCTTATTCATTTTTAGGAGACACATCTGTTCACTTTGTGTGTATGGCTGTAAAAATTAAATTAGTTCTACAGCCGCGTGCCTGTTGCCTCGGCAGCTTGTCAACATCTTGTTTTCACTACAACTCACCTTATTGGTCAGCAGCGGCTTGATCTCAGTCAGCTGTACGTCTTGGAGCTCATCCATCTTCCTGTTGGGTCACTCTAAACCACTCTGTCCAAGAAGCAAAAAAAAAAAAAGAAACATTATTTTCACCAGGAGTTCAGGAAGCAAACGTAAGCGGACTGCATTCTCACAAAGATACTAAAAATCTCAGAATTATGTCCATCTTTATTTTGGTTATCTTGCCTTTCTGAATTCACACTAGCACACTGTGACACTTGTGCCTATATAAGAGTTGGACATAGAGGGCAAAAGGGCACACTTCTAGTCCACACAGGTGGTGGGCAAACACAAAGATAGATCAGGCCAGATTTAACAAGACACCCGAAAGCCCACCTCATTTGTTTTCCCCTTGAAGCCAGCCGTTTGTCCCTGCACATAATTACAGAACAAGAACACTGACATAAAAATGTCCCCCTCCCCCACTTTCCCCGAAACACTACCTATTTGGCCTTGCCTGCTTGCACAAGGTGAGGACAGGAAGTAGCATTGAATTACCTTGCTGTACCTAGAAGCATGGCTCATGTTGCAAATAGCAGCAGATGGAGGTTCTTAGTCTTCTAGGTCAGTGCTTGCAACTGCAAGCTAAAGCCACAGCAAACAGCCTTTATATAGAAGGGTGGCGTTAACAGAACAAATGCACACTATCATAACAGAAACAAGCACGAGGTGTAGGCAAATGCAATTGGATAGAAGACCAGCCCACTGCAGGAACGCCTTTTAATCACTTCCTGAATCAAAGCCAACCCCCCCTTGGAATGACATTGAGCTGCTGGTATCAGATAACCTTCAGTTGGTTAGAGGGGAGTCAAACAGTCAACTTCTAGCAGGAGACACCAGACATGCCATGTTTGTTTTTACCAGCAGTTTCATCCTGTGATTGCCTGACAAAGATCTAAACACACATCTGCCTGCTGATGCATGAATCAGGTCAGGGGTCATCCTGGACTAACAACAGATTTCAAATTGCATGGGAAAAAAACAGGGAAGCAGATGGCAACAAGTGAGCACAATCCTCAAATTACATAAAAAAAAAAAAAAAACAGTTCAGAAAAAAAAAAGTGGACACATCCAGGATTGGAAGTACTCAGCGATCAGTAAACGGGGAGTGAAAACATGCCAGGCAAAATCCCTGCTGACAAATCCGGCTCGAGAGTGGAACTAAATAATATTTAGACAACTGAACAAGGAAAAAAGAAAAACAAATATTCTGCATGCTTGAGCAGATTGAGTGTATTGGTCGGATCAATCCAATACTTCCTCAGGCTGTCACAGAAAGGAAGGAGGTAAAGACTGCTTTATTTGTAGCTGGCTAGTGGGGTAATTGAGGTGTTTAGTGAGACAGGGGTCAAGGCAAGCTTAAACTGACAGAATGACTGGGTGGGTGGCTTTCAAAGCCCAACCCCAATGACCTCGCCGCCTTCTGTCCTCTACACCAGCAATATTTCAGAAGCAGAGCTTTTGCTTTTAGCTTGAAAAATGCTCAAATGCCTTTCTTGTGAATGACTTCCTGTCTCCTCAGTGCTTTGTGGAATCTGATGTCTTCCATCAAAAAAAGCAATATCAGCTTCTCTCATATATGCACTGTTCATTAATCTGACAGCATCTGAATATGTCAGCTTTATAATAATAGCAATACATTTTATTGATAGGCGCCTTTCAAAACTCTCAAGATCACAATTCAAAAACATATACACAGTTAAAAGAGAATAAAAAACAAACAAATAAAATCACAAAACTATAAAAGGCTGATCAAGGTAACAAACAGATTATGACAAAGTTTATAATGAGGGGTATGCAAGGGTACACAACTTTTCTGTGAAAGTAAAGATGGTAATCTTGCGAGCCTGGACCTAGCATCATCTATGTATCACCTTCAGCACAGGTCTGAGTGCATACTATCACATTAACAGACATGCACTGCACACGTCTCTCCTGAATCTTCAGTCGCTCGGATCATGACCGTTTTGTAGAATGTCGTTAATAGCAATGACACAAGAAAAAAGTACACTTAAGCATTGACTGGGTTTTAGACAGTGACTGTGACAGATAAGGTAAAAAAAATAAATTATGGTTCACAATCACAGTATTGACCAAACATGAATAATAATCAAAGTCTTCTAGCTGTTTTTAGAAGTCTTTCTTCTGAGTTTTCTTTGCATACTTAGAGCATCAGACAGCAGAGTGAGAGAGTTAATTATGCACATAGCAGTGCGTCATTAATTGCTTACAATACACTGAGGAAGAATCGATCATGGGGTTCCTCACTTCACATCACTTCAGGTGAGCAAATGGCTTCTCTATTATCAAGGTAACTTCCTAAATATAGAAGCCCAGGCAAGAAAAGTCACACTATCACGAGGGCTACCTGGCTCACTCTGTTACTTTTGTGGATATATCTGAACAAAGCAGTGAGGAATACTAACATGAAACTGACCTTTGTCTAAATGACAGAATGCCATCATTTATCATACCGATGAAGCTGGAAATGTTAAATATCATGTGCCTGTAAAGGGTTGTCCCAGAGGGGATACATCTAGCCTGCGCTGGTCTCACAACCCCTTGAAACAAGTCAGGTAATGAACACCAGATCACATTTCGAAACATTCACTGCCTTCGCTACCCTTTTCCTGCCTACTCTATGTCTGCGCCACTGTTCAGCATGTACAGCTGTTGCCATAGAGACAAAGCTGGTTGCTGATGTTTATTCTAAGCTGGGATAGACCCACGGGACAGATGTGAGGCAAGGAAACAAGGGGAATAGATAATGGTAGACATGATAGCCGCTGAAACACGTTTTGAGCTTCATTTCATTCAATCCAGTTTGCCTCCGAGAATCACAGGGACCCGAGTGTAACATATATATTGTCTAGATGACAGCAAAGATTACTGTAACTGTACCAGGAAATGATTCCCAGGTGACAGCAGAGAAATTCAATTTGCAGCTTACAGGGTTTGTCCCACATTCACACTGTACCACGAATGTGGAGGAGGATGGGGGAAAGATTGAAAACGCTGATGTAGAACAAGACCTGCCTACCTTAACGGTATTACTGTCTGCAGCAGCCGATCACTCTAGCAAATTCTGTTGAACACCAGATTCTGTTTTACTCCTCAGCTCCACCAGCATTAAGATGAATAACACCAGATTACATGCTACATCTTACATGTGAATTCCCCACATCTGTTCTCTTCAGGTTCTGGCTCCTGCAAAGCATGCTGCTTTAAGGAGAGCCTCATATCTGGGATAAATATCAGCTCACACAGTTAGGGAATGAGCAAACAACAGAAGATCCTGAAGAAACTGTGTCAAGAGAAAACCCACATGAGGCTCTTTCTACACAGAAAAGGTCAGCTTTCATTACATTCTAGTGTCAGCAGTGCTTCTGAGACCAGGGGCTTTTCAATTCCAAAGACATGCTGAAATCTGTCAGTTTAATAAAGCGATAACTCATTTAGCATCTCTTCCTCTCTGCTATTCTGTTGGCAAGCACCACCGCCTACCTCACACACATCATCCTGAGATTTAAGCAGAGACAGAGTAAGTCTTTGCCTTAACAGTGACGCGCAGGCGCCTGAGTGCATCCATATGTGGACACAGTGGCGCATGCCAAACACTTCCTTTAGATATACCCCGTCTCTGCCAACAAAAGGAGTCCTGTAGCTGCCATGTCAGCAGGCATCTCTGAGTGACTGATAAGCACATCCCCTACTCCCTTACTCCTCCTCCCACTTTTTCCTCACTCCCTCATCTTCCACTTCTCTGCGCACTCTCTAATCCTCTTCTTTTTCTGCTCATCTCCATCTCACCTTCTTAGGCCATCAGGAACTCTTTGCAGACGGCACGATGGGCAACTGAAAGTCCAGCTGAGGTACTTAGTCCTCTTTGCCCTTTTTCACCATGGCAACCGTGACTTCAGATTTACTGGTTTACGTCATGACCACACGTTTGACTCTGACCACTCTGCTTTCACGCTGAATATCAGCATTGTGACCTCATATTAACCTTCCTCTGGGGCTATGAAGACCCAGACTGAGCCATCGTCTGTACTGCCATGGTGATAAACACTGAAATCCTATCGATTCACTGTCACCTGGTGCGGTGGGAAGAGGATTACAGCAAAGACAGCTGGGTTGTAATGAAGAGCTGATGGACAGCTCCCAATGACACCGATAAAAAACATATAAAGACTGCACAAAATGTTACAAAAATTGTCTCAAACTTGATTTTGATTGAGAAAACTATGAAAAACACAAAAGCATCACTTCTGCTGCATTGGTTCTGATTTTAATAGACTTCATCTTGCGCCTGTCCTGGTTTACAGTTCCCGGCATTTTAAACATCTCACTTCAAAAGCAGAAAAAGCATCTTAGTCATTGATAATGTGTGTCATTTTTCCCTACCACACATTGCTTTTTAAAAATTCAGAATCCTTATGGTTTATTTATCTTAATGACTCTAACTCCAAACTATCCTCTTCTTCAAGCTCCACTTGAAGTTTGTGCGGTATGTAAAAGGGATTCTCACTTAAAAGCAGCATAAATTTAGTTTCATGTTTTGATCCTCTCAAAGTCGGTGCTGCAAAAGTTTTCAGCTTGCAAAAGAATGACTTGAGACACCTGATAATAACTGGAGTTGGCCAACATTTGCAAAGAGCGGTGACAGCTCAAACTCCTGCTCAGTGCAGGACGCAGCATTTCTAAACTGATGATCCATGACAGGTCTGGTCAGACACTGAAGTTCATGTTTGCGCTCTGTGAAAGTTTGAGGTCCATGGTGAAATCAGGTATGTTTTGATTTTTATCATTTCACATAGATCAAAATGGAAAAGTTCAGCAAAGGATGAAGACACACCTTAACCCTCAAGCAACTAAGCTATTTTAGTGTCTAAAATGACAGAGTGTGATCAGGGATTAGAAGTGGAAAATTATAAGAAAATCTAAGTCTTTAGTCTTAAAAACAGACATATATTTCCTGGGTCAAATATGGCCCCACACAACTTTCCATTATCCTCTCACATCATTTGGCCAGTTCCTGTAAAAAGCTATGAAAAGGTGTAGAAACGCACTGACGAATTCATGGCAGGAAGCACTTCTATGGTCAAAAATATCACGGCATATATAAATATATGGTTGGGCTCATTTATTTTTCTTTACCCTGGTAATATCTTGAGTGGCAGCCTGGTACAGCAGCTGCTGCTTTTGTCTTTTTGATTTTATTAAAATTTCATTGACTGTAGCACTCGATAAGGTTGATTTCTTTAGCTCTCTGCATTTTTATTCTAAAGTGAATGGCTACTTTTGATTTTGCAAGTCTTGTCAAGTCAAGTTTTGCAAGTTTACTGATCTGATCGTGCTGACACTTCTACTGCCCAGAGCGAGGCTTGTAATCCTGGAGGAGCTACAGAGGTGATGATGGGGTTTCAGAGCTGGAGCTGTTACATGGGGTTATGTAAGGTCTTTGGACAATAAGATAGACGTGCCTGGTGAGGTGACTAAGACCCAGTAATACTGTGAGTGTAGTTTAATGTCTTGCATATAGATGAGTCTCAGCTTGCAGTTCCCGGACCAAAGCATAACTGTACTTGGACCTTTTGTATGGGAAGGGCATTTTCTCTTACCGGTAAGAAGAAATGTGGAGGCAGTGCACTGTCTGCAACTGAAAAGTGGTGTAGTCCCAGACATGTTACTGCAAAGAAACATTTTTTTGGCCTTGTTATTGAATTAGGTGTGGAATGAATCTATATTGCTTGCCAAAGGATTTCTTTTCTATCATTGCTTTTTCAGTTTGAATCCAGTACGCATTCTGAATCATCCAGTTTGAATCCAACTGGAATCTTCAATCATCTGATGCAGAGGTCATCTAAACAGATACAGATAATAAATGAAAAACCTGGATCGCCTCTGAACCCCTTGCTGGACAGTCAGCAGAAACCCCCTGGTTCCTCCAACATCTGTTGCAGTTGTACTGCCAAAAGGACAGATACACAAACTCTTGCCACCTCATACACCTGTATTTATTTGTTAATTCTTTACTTAAGCTCCACAGTGTATATATATTGTTTTTAAGTCATTGAAGTTTTTCTATTTTATTTCACCTTTTGGTATTTTCTATTCTATTGCACTGCTTTTGTGTAGTGGTTACTTGAATATTAATCGGTTTCGAGGCTGAAGCCAACAGAATATCTAGTTCTTGATTAGGGCCACAACTATTCACAATTACCAGTTCACTTCCACTGAGAGGAAGTAGTATTCTCTGCCTGGCTGCCAAAAATTTTGTAATCACAGAGGAACACAAGCATGTCTGTCCTCAAGTAGAACTTCTGTCCTCATTCAACACTTCACCGATCTTCACATCACAACAGAAAACAGGCTAGCACAAATTCCAGAGACACTAACCTCCTGCCGACCATTCAAACAGCCCAACATCTATGCCTGCTTCTCTTTATGAGCATTTTTAATCCCAGGGCAAACACAAACCAGTAAACAACTTCTTCTAACCTGGTCACCGGTGTGGTGACACCCTATTTGAGCGGGATCTTTCCAGGGTACTGTTACTAGAAATTTCCTTATCCTCACTTTTAGTAAACAGGCAAAGCCGGTGTTTATAGTTCTGAGTCTGTAGAGGCGACAATCCGCATCAGAGTAAAGCTAATGGGCTATGACAAGGCTCAGTTCCAGATTATTGCTCTAACTGGGGTCATTTGGTAAGAGAATTAGAAGAGGAAAAATCCATTCGTTTTGCATTTTACCCTTTCCACCCACCCACCCACACACACACATATGCAGAGACACACATGCTGAGACACACCCCAGCCTAGTCCTCTTGTTAGGTCAGTAACAATGTAGTTGACAGAAAGAATTTAAACTGCAGGAGATAATACCTGGGAGGAAATCTGATCTGGAGTATGAGATGTTTTGTTCTCCACTGTAGAAAAGCTGACCTATAACACGAAGCATCCCCCCGCTGATACTGTCAGCAAATCCCCACAGATGAACGAGCACGGAGACCAGCATGCACTCACATGCACACACACTCGCGCGCAGCTCCCCATGTTTCACGTCTATTTAATTAAATGACAGCTTGCTCTCCTGAGGCTCCATCATCCTCCTTACAGCTTCTATTATTCTCCTGATGCAAGCTGGCAGAAGAGGGGTTTTTTTTCCCTTCTTTTGACAACATAAGAAAAACTATAATGAGACATCTTGCTGACGTTTTTCTCAGGTTTCAGTTGAAAAGGTATATTTTTATCCAAAATCCCAAATCAAAATGTGGGGCAACACCCACCTCTGGTTTTGACATTAAACTGCAAACAATGGCTTAGGGTGTATAATGAATGACTACACGCAGATATACTCTGATGATCACTGCATGGGAAAGGTAAAATGAACTCAAACTGCCAGAAAAGCTATTTCAAGACATTTAATAAGACAAACAAATCTCTCACCTCCTCGTTTGATCCTTCGAGGATTAAAAAGGTCTAATAAAAGCTAAATGCTTGCATTACTATAATTGACTCACCCCTCTTTGAGAAAGGAATCTGAAGGCACACTGACTCAGTCATTACTACATTTAATATCCGGTGCCTCTGGCCAGTCATAACTCAAAATGCAAGTGATAAAAATGTTGCAGAGGGTGTAATTGGATGGACCATGGGACATTACACACATAGGAATAATATTGCAAGAGCTGTTGTGAAGGTTTAAGACCGATTCAGCAGACAGAATATGTGCACAGAAGACTCATGACCTTGTTCTCTAACTAGTTATGTTCACTCTCACTGATAGTCCATTACTATCTGTGATGAAAAGCTTTAGCAACATCTGCCTACCATAAAGGATGCTCCCTCTCTACTCGTCTTGGGGATAGTCTCTGATGAACTCATAAACACAGATTTATGTTAAACGATACATACCCTCCATTTAAACACGTACAACCTCAGACCACTAAAAGCTTGTATACATACAAAACAGTAACACATACATATATTCATTAATTTCTTTTTTTTGCATTTTTGGCCACAGCATCTTTTATCATCAGTGGAGGGAGACAGGAAATGGGGGAAAGATACTGGGGAAGACACGCAGGCAAATTGGCAACAGGCCGGGACACGAACCCACGCCGCCCACACCACAACGCGGCATATGTATGTGGTTGCCGTCTTCACCACTAAGCCACCCGGGCGCCAGTTCATTAATTTCAATCTAATTCAGCTTCACTGGCATGAAAGCATCAAGAAACAATAGTGCCAAAGCATCACACTAGGAGCAGTCCAGTATGAGTTTTCAATAGCCAACAGGTTTGTGTGGGGAGTGCGTTCACTGATTCAAGATCATATGAAAATGACAAATGGTTTGAGGGTAGTGTATTTACACACACTGTATAAACTACGTCAAACAAGTTAGCACAGCTATAGGTCTACAGAAAAAAGTAACAAGAGACAGACTGCAGCAACAGCACTGAAGAGAGCGAGCGAGCGAGAGAGACGTGTGTTTTGTGTTTAAACCATGCAGTACGCAATATGGAGGGCAGATAGCACTACCTTAATGATTGCACATTAACTCCGTGCCCCACCGGCACTGGTATCTGTTATTGGTGTCCTGACAGGGGGATGACCGCACTGTGGAGAAGATCGTCCAACCCCAATGGCCAATAATATATAGGAAACAAGGTGGCTGATAGCCACGACTCCCAGATCCATTTTTTGGGGTTACGACCTCAATAGCAAACAACAGCAAATGTTAAAAACTAGCTGAGCAGAGCAGAGAGAGAGAGAGAAGCAGCGGTGTCCATTTTCATCACAAACCTTTGAGAAAAAAAAATCCCTGAGGTCCCTAAGGGGTCTAAAATGTCATTAGGCTGGCAATTCAGGTGAGCTGTAGTGATTGACGATCACTGCTGAGTGAGAGGGTGATACCACTGATAGTAAATTGTTCTGCATGTAAAAGAAACCAATATCTGAATCCCTAACCTATAAACATACAACAAACAAATATCTGATTACAGGGATACTCAGATACATCTCTATATTACAGCCGAGCTTTTTTTTTTGCACAACAATAAACTATGAGACATAACAGTAATGAAAAAAGTGAACATTTATCTGGGGCCGAGAAGCAAAGCAGCATAGGCACACATCATGTTTCTAATTTTTCTAATTCTTCTTCCTCTTCTTAAGGGATTAGCATCAGTAACATCAGAGCTGGAACCTCCATTCCTGTGTGTGACAGATTTCTGAGCCATGAGGCTGAGCCCATGCTGTGTAAGATGCACTACACACCTATGTGATAACTTAATGCCAATTGCCAGTTGATGGACTGGCTGTGACCACTTGGAAAATCTTAACATATTGCCAAACTTTACAGGTAACTTCACAACCATGACTGACTTATTCCTCACAGTTTCCCAGCTCCCAGTGAGAGCTACCCACTGAATGGCGAAACTGACACAAGGAAGGCTGCTATAATTAAGTGGTTCAATTAATATGTCTATCACCAGTATATACATTCATGCACATGTCTAATCCTGTAGGGCAGCTAAGTGCAAGAAACCATCTTATTACCCTGTGAGTGCTTTTAAAGAATTCCTTAAGGGGGCACTTTACCTGCTAATTGTCTTATGAGATTGAAGGGGAGCATCTGGCAGTTTTGATTCATAACAGCACGTCTACTGGCATAACGAGCATGCTTTATCTCTTACATGAAGGCACACAACCAGGGAAAATCTCAAGAGGACAACTGCCTGGCTCCCTAAATTGAGTGCTATGGTTTGTAAAATTATTTTTCATAAAGTTCAATGGCAACCTAAATTTACTACACTAATGCAGACCCAGAGACCAACAGTAATATTTTCCACTGGCGTTCTGATGTTTTGGACCAGCAAACTGGAAACTCAATTTATCTATTATGCAGTTGTGGATTTGGGTGTTTGCAAAAGGGAAGCTGGGGCATGAGTCACCCCTCCCATGCCCCTCCCTCCTCAGTACATTGTACTATATGGCCAAGCGTCTATTCTGGTCTTCATTTATAAATAAGTAGTAGTCCTTGCACTAAGCTGCAATTTTATGAGCGCCTTAGTGGTCAGTGTGACTGCAAATGAAACTACATGGTGCAAAGTAATACATCCAAATTTTTTACCTTAAAAATGGCTACAAGCAGTAACCTCCACATTTAGTACAGTAAGGTGTTCACACCCTTGGCCAACCCTCAGAGATCTTTTACTAATTTTCCTGATTACACTTTTTATTAGGACATTGGTATTGTGCAGATTTGTTCTGCAGACAGAAAAAAAAACTGTAACAGCATATATAATGCATAGTAACTCCATGGTAAGCTTGCATGGTAGACTGAATGGTCCACCTGTTAAACTGTTTCCATCTTCACTGGGACACTGCCTCTACTCTAACATATTTCCACGGGGCAGGAGATTCAGTTTTCCAAAATCAGTCACTAGAGACCGACATAATTTAACACTGTTTTAAGCTGACACTGATGCTAAGCTACCAAGCGCCATCCTCCGGGACTGAAAAGTGAAGCCACTGTTGAAGTGCCAAAAACTGCATTTCATCGAACCACCTGAGGTTAGCTCCAAAGGCAATTCTATCCCAGCATACTTCCATTTATTAAAATTCCCAACTTTTCAACACCAAAAAGCATGTTTAAAGCCTGGTACAAAAGCTGGTTTTGGCCTCTATGGGTAGTTTCCCCCATCATAACAACTGCACGGAGGGTGATTCTTTTTAATGACTTATGGATTTTGGAGTTAGAGGCACGCCTGCTTGGATTTACAGACACGGTGAGTTGCTAGGCCTCATCTCCACAAACTGGAATCACTGAGCAGGACTTCCTGAACTTGCTAAGTTTTAGGCCCCTTCTTGAGTTTCAGTGGAATTACTGGATGAATAATATGGCCTGATGAAGTTTGTGCTTCAGTTTCAGTGAGATAAATTCAGCTAACTAGCACTTGTTAGCAAGTATCTATGCCTGTGCATTGCACCTGTTCAATTAGCTGATGCCGACACTCAAACTCTCATCTTAATATGGTCACTTCCAGCTTGCAGACATACTATAATAGTCTGAGTGGAAATACCAGAAATGAAGAATCAGGAGAAAGGAAATATAAGACACTTATGCACTTTGATTTTCATTGCTTTTTAAAGATAGATGAAATTATTTATTGTGATATTGACTTCAGGGAAATGTATCCCTGCTCTGTACATTTATACTGTTTGTCACAAACACACATATGAATGTTTTCCATCTTTCCTTTAACTCCACCAAGCCCCACAAGGCACTGACCCAGATGATCCTTTCAAACAATGATAAACAGACTTAATAAGAAAACAGTATTAGACACAACAATTCAATAGCTGTAGTGCAGCTGGGTGATATGGGGGGGAATTAATATCAAATCATATATCATAAGTCATTGCATTGTCAGGAAACCTAGACTATTTTACATCTTTCATATTAATGTATGTGTATTATTTATTATAAGTCACTGACTATACAAGCAACTGTAATATTAAGCTAACATATAGCATATCTTCAAACTTTGAAATATTAGTTTTTACACCATAGTTCTTCCCTCCACGGTGCAGGAGACCTTTGGGAGAGAAAGTCTGGAGTCGCAGAGGGAGCAGGGTTCTGCAATTTGCAGTGTTTAGTGACCAAAGACATGCAAATACTAGCATGGGTTTACATGCAACATTAAACTACTTTGTAAAATATATTAACATACCTTAAACAGCCAAGATACTGCCCAGCCCTAAGCTGTAGCTTCATGACAGGCATCATCAATAAATCAATAGACATTAGAATATACAGGTCTCACACAAAGGAAGGCATGGTTAATGATGGGTTACAAGGGAAAAAAAATACTGCTACTAAGGGTGGAGGGAAGAGACAGCTGTGTCTTGATAAATTTGCTCTGATAGCTCAGATCGAGGTGTGAGTCTGGCTGAATGAGTCTCTCCTGGCTCTGTTCCTCTTGGTATCTGCCTATAAATTGACTGAATGGCCAGGCCTGTCGGCCCCGCACTCAGTGCTGCTAATAGAGTACCTGCCCCTATTCTGCTACGCTAGGCTAGCTGCAGCTCAGTCTGTGGGGATTTCCTCTGCCATGCTCAGTTGTGCAGAGAGCACAGAGAAAGACAAAGTGGAAGACAGAAACTATGTATGTGTGTGTGTGTGTCTGTGTCCTGGGTCACAGCTAGATGATGTGAAGAGGCAGAGTTTCCAGAAGGGCAGAGTCCTGCTTGAGGCTCAGCAGGATATGGAGACCATGGTCAGACTGGTTGAAGGGCAGCTGTTCAAGCAGCGGCGAGGCCATCTGTGTGGCACGGTACCTAACTTGCTCAGACACACACATGCACAGCATACAGCATCAGTTCAACAAACTGGGGGGGGGACACAAGATACTGCTTCCATAAAACATGAACAGAGCATAGACACATGAGAGGCCTTGTGTCCAGAGACAGTGAAGACCTCTGCCTGTGAAAACACAGTGAGCATGTCTCAGCATGTTTCCGTGTATGAATCAGTGCTAAGAGGCCTGTTGCCTCACAGGAACACAGCCTCTGCTAATAGAGTTACCCGTGTGGTCAGCTTGGCTGTCACAATGACTGATTACTGACAATTCAATTTCCCAGAGAAACACAGGGGTGGCTCCTCTGGCGCCTTCCCTTGGCGAATGTTCGCCAAGGAGGCTGGCAGTGTCCTTGGCAACCATGGAGGAGGGGGAGATCCCCCGTAGATGCAGCTCAGCTCGTGGCATTGCTGAAATCGAGCGACCTTTTTCACCATCATTTACATAAACTCATTCTCTTCTTATCACAACAACCAATGTGGAATTTTTTAAGAGCCAGCTTAGCGTCTACTGCTCAAGCAGTTGTCGTCAACTTTGGATCCGGCAATAAAACATCAGATGAGTCATAAAAAGATGCTGACTATTATTCTCATCCTAACATGTAGAAACAACAGTATATGTACATGTGCAAATGTGAAAATCTCAACTCCCACTGAGTCCAAAGGGACCTAACCTCCCAAAGTAAGAACTCAGTGTTTTAAAATCAGCTCTCTGCCTATCATCTATGAATTTAACAGCTTCTAGCAGAAACACAGCCCCAAGGGGAAGGGGGGGGGGGGGGGTGTCTTTAAACCACCAGGGCACCGTATCTGCCATTTGCTTTATCACAATAAAGCATTTAAGTTTCTTGGGTGTCCCAGTGACCGTAAAGCCAACAGAGGATGAGACCACTCATGCGGCGCGCACAGCCTATTGTGAGACACCGTAACTAAAAAGATGCACGCTGCTGCTAACGCCGTTAAGTTTGGTGAGCCTGGTGTGCGATGTGTGCCAGCTTATGTGGATCTATGACAAACAGGGATTTGGAATATCCTCTTTCTTTGCTCCCATCTGGATTAGTGAATGCAGGAATCAAACAACCACCTTCAAAAAAAACTAAAGGAACATAGAAAGCTGGGAGTCAATGTGATTTTGTGCAGGTGTGTTTCATACATGATCCTAAATGAAGAGCACAGAGGTGGGGAAGGTCCAGAGGTAAAACCTGGCCTGCATCCAATTCTTTGGATCAACAAGCTTACCACCTGTGCTTCCCCCTCGCCTCACTCCCACCTGCTGATCATACTGCTGATGTTGATAAAGAAAATGGAGACGGAGCCCTCCTTCTAGCAGGGGTGGGATCCAGCAGATAAAGAAAGTCTGAGAAAACTATGTAGAGGACACCGCTGTTGCCTCACACAAGCAAGCCAGCTCGCAATTGTTTTGTCTTTCATAGTTTGCTATAAGGAAACTTATCCTCCCTTATATCCCTGCAACTAAAACAAATGGCCCAGGGACCCAGTGGTAGCTGTGTGAATTTACTGTTAGCCTGGGATGAGATGGAAATTTAAAAAGTGAACCTGGAAGAGAGGTATACATCCATCATCTGTTTGCTCTGGGCCTTGTACAGCTTCAATTACAGACGGAGGACAGAGTCGGACTGAGAAAAAGACACACAAGATAATGTTTACATTGCCTTCCTGGCTGGGGATTTAAATAAAACACACACACACGCACACACAAAATGTGTTGGATGTTCGTGTTTAGTGCCATTTGACTAAAAAGAAATAGCAGAATGAAATGTAATTTGTATTTTGGACAAAGGCTTTAGGCATTTCCCATTATTAGAAGAAGTCACAGTGAATGTCTGTGGCTGGCACGGGTTATGCTTTGCCCCGCAGGGCTGGCAATCCAAAGGTGAGAGTGAATAATAGACAGACTGACTGTCAGCACAGTGGCTTAATTACTGTTTCCATCTGAGCAGCCGGTGTTACGTTATTCTCTGACATTCATCCCTGCCAATGCTGCAAGAAATCCTCCTCTACACAACAGCAGCATTTTCTCACTTTTAATGTACTCTGTAATCCCTGTAATACACCAAGCGGAAGCTGTAATCCGAGCTGAAAGGCGCCATAAAAGTGTCACCTCTTGATACGAACAAACTGAAATTATTTTTCAGCATTCACTTAGCAACGCGAGCGCACAACTGTTGCACTTTGCTGCCTTCCCGTTCACTCCAGTGAGTTTGTTTTAATTTCTGAGCGCCTGTGGAAGGTGAATCACGCTGCAGATTTAAAAAGAAAATATGGCAAAATTCTTGATGATGATGATAAACCGCATAAACCCCTCCTAAATTATTCAACATTTCAGCGAGGGCTCGGGATTACAGCCTTGAGAGCACAGATGAGCGTGTTTCCCACAGATTTCAAGATCTGAAGGACACCGTGTGGATTAAAAACAACTTTTGGCACTCCCATTAGTTAAGCACAAGGTGTTCAGTGTAATAATCAACCAGAAGAACAGAGTTTAATAAGAGAAAATACCTCACACTGCCTGCTATCTGCTCTTTTTTTCCTGACAGACTGACACAGAGGTCAGCCAACAGAAATCAGTTACTAGATCTCCTGTCTTTCCCAATCAGTCAGCAGTCTTCTGCAACAATATAACGACTGACAACAAAACCCCTGTAGTTGTGTAAGCTCCACTCAGCCTCTCCTGACCATGTGACACCGTTCAGGACACTGTGGGAGATAGAACGTGTGAATTTAACACCAATATTAAACATTAAATTTTAACTTGCTAAATTTTAAAGTGTTACACCTGAATTAGGGCTTTAATATACAGTTAGTACACAGGAAGTATCACAAAGGTCACAATGACCTTCTTGTCCTTTTCTGTAGTAATTAATCTCTTATAAATTAAACAGTTCCAATAACCTCATCATAGATTTACCCTGAAAGAGTTGAACATTGCGCAGTCTTTAAATACATCCCCGGATATTTTTAGTAAGGAGCAACACCTGATGCCCATCCCCTTACACTTCCTACCTGGGTGACCTTCGCACGCGTACCAGTGACAATGTCATCAATCACGTGACGTATAAACGGGGTAACACCTGCATGTACATCACTGTGATTGATCTGACTCATAATGATGGTCTGTGGAGACTAGAGTGGGACAATTTGTGGAGAAATGTCTAAAATTAAGAGTAACGCATCCCGTCACTGCATGGGGAGGAAGGCCAGATATCTCTGCCTCCTGTTATAACTCCAAATAAAATTAAATCCAAGCAGAAAACCAGATTACTATTCCAATAATTACAAAAATGAAATTAAAAGAAAAAAAAGAAAGGCACAACTTTCATTTTTATAATAAAAAGTTATTGGTTTTTTTATTCTTTTTATGAACCGATTATAAGTGTGAATACAGGTTTTGTTCACTAAATGTATTTAGCTCAAAGCTATTCGGCTAACATTTCTTTAGTTGTTACTCAGGCGTCGTGACAGGCCTCATTGTATTCTAACTAGCTAAAACATGGGTTATTACCTAGCATGCACAAATGTTAACACAAAAACAGAGCAATGCCAACACTAACTGCACTGACAATTAAAGGAAAAACACGCTAAGCCGTGAACACAGGCGTTATGTCGCATCACAGTCGAGAGGAGCAGCAACGAACTCAATTCAATTCAGCTGCTGTTTGTTTTTTGTGTGTTTTTTGTGTATTTCTCCTAACTGTCCCTGTGAGCCACTGGTGTTTAACATGTGGTTTTAACCAATCCTCTAACGCCTCGGTGCTCCTCTAACTGCTGCCACCATCGACTTACCAAACGGCTGGACAGCAGAGACAGAAACACGAACAGGTTGAGCTGAGATAATCTCCTGTGGCATCGGGCACATCTGTAAGTGCTAAATGGGGAAAATGCCACGGCAAAAACGCGGATATGAAACTTACCTCGACGGTGAAATAAGTATCCGGGGGTTTGCTGTCAATTCTTCTCTGGGTATACTGTTGGATATCGTCGGTGAATTGTGTTTCTAAGTACACTGTGAACACCGCTCGTGGCTGCCCACCGCTTCCTCTGCTTCAACTCGTATTTCTGTGACTGTGGGCGGAAC